>NC_056740.1:100464060-100516560 GCF_019279795.1 Protopterus annectens
TAATGTATAGTGTACTGAACAAAAAATGAATACAGGGATATGACAGAAACATTTATCGTAACCCCAGGGAATCTACAGGTCCACGTAGGCTACATTTATGCTAAAAATAGCACTGCATTAGAACAAGATGACAGAAATTAACGATACAAGGCAAAGGACTTGAAGAGATGCGAGGACATTTCTTTTATATGAATGATGGCAGGTGACTAGAACAGACTTTTTGAAAAGGTGGCAGCCTTAAAAACACAGCAGAAGTGAAGAGTATATGGGAACATGTAAATTGCTGGCTAAAAAGAATATACAGATTAGTAGCAGGTAGGGAAAGGGTAGACAAAGTGGGTCAACTGGTCTTATAACTGATAAAATCAAAATTTGTGTTTCTGTGTTTCTTTTCTAACCTGGTTAAAGTCCATGACTTGTCTTCTCAAGCAAAAAGGCACGCAATTGTTACCTGGCAAGTGATAAAGTACTAGAAACAAAATGTTATTTTACTTGTTTCCAATGTATTTTTACTACTTGTAATTTTATATTGCAGTACATTATCTTTTTGGCAGCTGTCATCCTGACTGGCACAGCAAACTGATATAATGTCACTTCACATATAAATGAGAATATGTGATTTTCATGTTCAGTTTTACAAGCTATAGTTTCACTTTAATTGCAGTGCTATTCAAGCTACAATTCGTGTAAGTGGCGTAATTATAGAAAATTATATTTTATGTTATTCAGTTCAATATATCAAGTATTTTTTCTTAGTCTGATATTAGATGTCATGCAGTATATAGAGGAATTAAGCTGAAAAGGCAGCATGTCACCTAGCTTATGAACAGCAGAAAGTATAGTGATGCCTTCAAATTTTATACAACTGTGAAGGAGGTCCAGAGTAAAACGACTACATAGGGTACTGTAGACCAATATATTATGCTATGCTATGCACAGCAGACAGGTAATTTTGACTCATGGGACTAAACACTAAAATGGAATCTGAGGGTGAGATTGCTGCTCAGGAACATTCATAGGAACTGTTGTCAAAGGTGTACCCACAGTCCAGCTGTTCCTTTCATTCACTGTAGGCAACAAGTAAAGAGTTAATCATTTTTTTGGGGGGGGGGGGGGGCTGTTAAATTCAACATTCAAATTTTGCTTTGATTTTCTAGTAGATTCCACATACCTCTTTTTTCAGGAGTGAACTGTTCACATCTTGGCTTCAGAGATAAATGATCCTTAACTCAATCCAACAAAATTTTTAAAAGTACTATTTAATCTTTCAAATGAATAACTTCACAGTTCAATATTATTTGCAGCTTGTTTTAGCCAAACAATATTAGAACAAATATATGTTGATGTAATACAAAGCATTTAAAATTAAGGAATTAAGGAGAAATGCATACATGTAATATACATCCATGCACGTGTGTGTGTGTGTGTGTGTGTGTGTGTGTGTGTGTGTGTGTGTGTGTGTGTGTGTGTGTGTGTGTGTGTGTGTTCATATGCGTGCATGTTTCTGTGACTAAACACCTGGGTCAAAAATAAGGCATGAGGGGTGTGTATATTAAAGATATTACTGCATGTTAGGTTACGGTTATACGCATGATGGGAAGTGCTTTATGATCCCCGAGTATGCAGTAATATTTATATCATGCAAATATGTGCCTTTTCCACTAATACAATTGGTGCCTTTATTGTTATACACATCAAAGATTAAGTTAACCAGTTTAAGGAGCAGAATCATTTACCTGATATTGCATTTTGCCATAAAGTTGTCCCCTGACTAAACGTACACACTTACTTATTTACTTTTCAACCACCTAAGGCAGAAAATGCCAAATGCGTATGCTTTACTTCCTCATGAATAACCTAAGCCAGCAAAATCCCCTTCACTAATACACATGTACTTCACATACTCAGTTCTATAACTGCATTTCAGCCTGCTACTTTTTCCATACCACCTATCTCTTTACTAATCCAGCACCATCCCTCATTCCCTTGATTACCTACACACCATCCAAACTATCCCAGCTATCACCAAGTAATATCGGGTGTATATTAGTTCACCGAAATGTGATTTCTGCGAGCACCTAATCATTGACCTCAATTCAGTGAAAATAGCTTCAGCGATTCACTGAATTTACCAAGGGCAAAGAAGTAGTTGGCCATCTACACAACTTTGCCCTTTTCTCCACTGTAGTGCGATCTCAGAGTTGGCATATAGAGTAAGAGGGTGTGGGGAGCAAAGCCCCCCACTTGTATGGGTTAGATTTACTTAGATATTGGTCCGTTGTGCTGCAGGGTAAGTATTTACTTGCCCTTGGTAAAGTCAGTGAATCACTGAAGTGATTTTGACTGGATAGGGGTCGATGATTTGATGTTCACTGAAATCACATTTTGGCGAACTAATATAGACCCGTAATACCACACCCTTCAAAGTTAATAAGTATCAACCCCCACTAACCTCTCATCCTTTATAGCTATAGCTTTACAGCTAAAGACTATCTACTAACTCCCATTCTGATGTTTTGTACATACGTATGTATGTTTATTTTCCAATACTCTTTAATGAACTAGTCTGTATCATCTTCTGATGCTTCTCCCTCTCTACAGTTCCTACACAATTATTGTGATAAAAAATGTATTAAAGTGACTCATTGAGAAGGGTACAAATGAGGTCAACAAGCTGTGGTGCAGCTGTTGGCACTGTACTAATTATTTTATAGGCAACATGTAAGACCCTGGGGTTCTGTGTGCAGTACTGTGGGTCTCATTGCCAGCAGAAAAGAGGCAATGTGCAACAAAGCAAAACTTGTGCAATTATAAACAAAAATTTATATCTATATCTATATAACTCTAAAATGTACACTTCAAACACATTTTTGCAGGGGAGCAAGCACCCCTGCACCCCCTTCAAATTATATGTCCTAACTCCAAGATCGCACTACAGTGGGGAAAAGGGTAAATTTCTAAATTTCCTCATCCTCACTGTACCGCAATCTATATCAAGAAGCTCCAACTGCTGTATAAGTTCCACTCCCATTACTACTGTAAATAATAAAGAAAAAACACCACATCTGTTCTTTTAAAAAAATGCCAGAATTGATGATTATTGTTCGTTGATGTGTGGTTCGGAATGGTGTGTTTTCATTGAACTGTACTTTTGCTAAATTGGTGCCAGGTTTTTGATGACTGGTAAAGTGTACTTTCGGTGACAGAAAGTAGACCCATAAATATATATATATATATATATATATATATACACACACACACACACACACACACACACACACACACACACACATGGCCAAATAGAGCTTAGTATATACTGTACTGAAAAAATGAAGAGAGGGATATAACAGGATGTGCTTGTGAATACAATGCCAAGAACCTTGACTTGTTATCTTTATTCACTTACAGCAGCTTACAAATGACAACAGAATTCTCTGAGATGCAGAACATGGAAACTTACTTTCACCTGCTACTCCAAGGCCTAAATACTTGCTGAAGTTTCACTAAAGAAAAAAAAAATGATAGTAATCTATATTCCCTGTTTTAGTGCTGTGAAGATGTCTGCACCCTCTGCTTACTAGCAGCTGGAGCTGGAAGACACACTCTCAACTAAAGGAGTTGTTACCAGTGTTAACAGAGAGGTGACCGCCCCCCCCCCTTAAAAACTGACTTTATCATTAAGTACTTTCACTGGCACCTTCATTGACAAAGAACTAGGTTCATACTAGGTAAATGTCAGATATTACAAGCTGTAAATTTGGTTAATCCTATTAGTGGGGTGCATACCCCTCAACTGTCCAGATTTTTACAGAATGTGCAGATTTTTGCCTCATATTTTTGGTGTGTTCCTCATAATCCTATTAGTGAAGAGCATACTGTACCTCTCAATTTTCCAGATTTTTGTAAAATGTCCAGATTTTTGCCTCATATGTTGTGTGTTCCTCATAAAATTTGTGTTTTTCTGGCAAATCACAGAGAACCGAAGTCACTAAATAACCATATACATTTTAGTTTCAAACTTCATATCCTTCAGAAAATGCATATTAACACAAATCCTGTTATTCTAGCAACTATCCAACTTTATAAGAGCATTATTTAAAATTTGTCCCTATTTTGTGGCCTTTGTTCTCCCACTGTTTTAGGCTTTGTCCAGATTTCTAGAGCTAAGAGTTTGAGAGGTATGGTGAGGAGGATGCAGCCCCACCTTAAATGCCTTCCTCCTTTAAAACTAAACAGAATGCATAAGGGGACATTAGAACCTCCTTACTAATCTAGTGAATTAGATGCAGCTTTTTTGCAGTTGAAGAAACTAGTTGAGCATATATATTTCAGAATTTCAGAACATGGCACAATTTGCATTTATGAATATTTTGTTTATCTGCTGCAAGTGCTGCCAGCACCAGAATTAATTCACTGTTATCCCTGTCATGATTATGACAGTAGAGCATTATATACAGCTATGACAAATGACGTCTTGCCCAACATGCTCTTCAAATGTCATATGCATGGACACCAGGATGCAAAACATTCTGATACTATGAGGTTTGCTGATTAAGGAGAAAATAGCATATCTGCACATACTGCTTACAGAAAAATGCTTGCCAGTATTTTTTAGTGTGTTTTGCTTCCTTTGTGACACTTTGTAATGCGCTTTGGAAAGAGGTATTACCATCGCAGCACACAGCTATCAATCCCAGAAGGTATAACAGCTCTCCTTTACTGCAATCCACATTCTTCAGGGATTGATGCCATTAAAATGTCATGTTTTTTGATGTTCTGAGAAGCAGATATATGCATCCACTGTCAATAATGTTCCCACCCCTGTTCAACTGCACAATAACATTCTTATATTGAAGAAACCTTCCAGATCCAAATGATGTGGTTGTGAGCACAGTTTCTCTTGTCGCATTGTCCTTCTGTGTTATTAGAAGCAAGGCAGTTTGTACAAGTACATTGTGAACTACAAAGTGTGATATCAGTATGTCAGCTAAAAGTGCAGCTGTTGTATCTATGCCACTCCATGTGTTGAACTGCAGTCCATATGTTTTGATGAGACACACAATGTCAAGCCATGTGACACGCTATCTTCTTTTAGAAATGAGTTAGACAATTGGGTGGGTACTTACAAATTCACCCTTGGTATAACTGACCTATCACTCCTTGAAAAAGGAGGTAAGATCTAAGGTCGATATTGGAAAGGTGTAAATGGCCACATGACACATTTACCTTGTATTTTCTATGATTCCATGATACAGTGTTACTTAAAGTACAGGTCTGCCTTGCTGTAATGTGTAGTGCCGTTTGTGCTTTCCTTTCTTTAACTTTGTGTATGTTACAATGCAGCAAGTTTATATTGTCACTTAGAAAATTTCCAGGAAATTATTTTATCACTGTCAACACTAGTTTGCACAATCTGCAACTGGTAGGTGACATACTAGTGATGCTGTCATTGCAAGGAATTCTGACTTGGAATAATGAAACAATGATGGCATTATGTGTGTGCAGCAATTCAATATCTACTCTCTTACACCGTCTGTTTGCAAGTATGCAGTCTGTTTCACATATCAGTACCTCTTGATGACTATGTTGCCTGCTGTAGTTGGCAAATGGAAAGGCATGTGATATAATGTAACTGCGACAAGCAGACACTGTACAGAACACCATCACTTTGATTTAGACTCTTAAACTTAGCTCTTTAGAAGCTACTGTATTTTGAGTATAATGTCCATCAGACTGTAATCTGTACAGATGTAGAACTGGCTTTAGTTGTGTCATTTTGACTTTGGTTGTGTCTAAAAGGTTTCTACTTTAGGTCAGTCCATCTATATAGTGAACAAAGAAACAAAAAATAGATAAATAAATAAATAAATAGCAGCCCAAACAAGATAACAGGTAGTTAGCTGCTCTAATGTCTATACTACTACTCTGACTTCACTTTTATCATTATTACTTTTTTCATCTCCACAGATGACCATCAGCTACCACCAGCTCTTCATTCACATGGTCTACCAGACCTGCCTTAGCCTCTCCAGAGCATCAGTCTGGGAGATAAACCACACTGGTTTAGCATCATACTGCTGCCAGGAAGTGTGTCTTATTCCCCACCCCCTTGAAGCTGTAGCCTTGCAAGCTCTGCAGTTGCTGCTTTCAGGAGATGCATGCTTACTACAACTCATTGGCAACCTCCCATCCGTGTGATATACCACTTTCATCATGGAGTTTGTCAAGCTCTTAACACTGTTATTACAACAATCCTAGGCTGCCTCCCTCCCCCTAGGATGTGTGAGCCAATGCTGACCACTCACTCCTATCTTCCCCATATGGCCCTTCTAGCACCTCTACTATTAGACAAGCATGGGCCTTCTGGGGAGTAATAAGGGCTTTATCCACTGTGCCACAGGAATGCTTATTATTATTTTTTATCTCATTACATCATCATTCTTCATGATCTGAACTGTGAAAGTGATTCATGATCCAAAGCTTCCTACCCTGCAACACTGAGGTCTCACCATTATACTTATTTTTTCCTAGGAATGTGTTCCTCTGTCATGTTTGAGGATATGTCTTTGTTTGTAAACTGAGATATACTTTCTTTAGCTTGGCACAGACTGCATAAAAATGTTGCAGGAGTGTAGTAGGGACTGTAATTTCTATTGAAATATAAGTAACTGAAGGTTGGCACATTATTTAATGTGGTACATGCATTCTGGACAGCAAGCAATACATTTGTTTTGCTATGACAGAAAATGCTCCACTGTTTCACTCCTGAACATTTTACCAATTAAAATTAACCACTGAGTCTACAGAATTAATAAGCGATGCAAATTATGTATGAGAATATGCATATTGTGTTACTATACCCAGAGTACTATTTACATTATTATTTTTTCTGTGAGAGAACTGAGACCCAGAGCAGTAGCTAACATCTGGTGAAATGGTGCAGAGGAATGAAGCACTGTTACTTGGCCAGCGATCCATGCAGGAATCAATGTAATCACCATTCCATCAGAAACTCAACAAACACTATGTGACCCACCTAGCAATCTCACAGTTATTGCTTGCTTTGCGAATGCAGATTTCATTATATAGTTCTAGCATGAAGTTACTCCTCTATTTGCAATAACTCAAACAGAAAAATATATGCAGTGATTAGTATTGCAAAGCTCATTTTTTTCTTAAAGACAAAGTAAACCAGCTGAAACACAACACAGAATTTGAAAAAAAAAATGAATTTCCTCTTTAAAAAAAGTCATTAACCATAAGGCCAAAAATCAGGACTGAGGAAATGTTTACAAGAAGAGAACTGTTAACACATGTTACAATACATGTAATTACAGAGGTAAGCCAGTTTTTTAAAGTCTTTCCAGAGTGTTTTAGCAGGTGTCACTGCTTGCATATGCATGTGCATCACCTTGATATTTTCAATGTCACTTTGTTGTACATCAATATTTTTTAAAGTCATCATACTGAACACAATTCTTTCAAAATGAGCAGTGCCTGTTGGGATGTGTCTCCCATTTGAGACAACAACCATACACTCTTCAATCTCTTAAAAACATCGATAACTGAACTCTACAAAGAAGTCTGTTCCTGTGGAGTTGTATGACCAGGGCAATCTGTCCCTCTGGAAGACATGGTCTATTTTTAGTAGCCATAGTGGAGAAATCTTGTAGTTTACTGCAATATTTTGACTGCAATGGCTAAAGTGGGCAAGATTAAAAAGGTTTACTATCTTATAGTCAACACTCACAAAAAAAGAACCACCTGAAAAGTCGACTAAAAGGTTGAAAACATAATGTCAACAAGGTCAGAATGTTGCAATCACACCTCCATTTGCGAATTTGACCTTTCTTGACATTTGTAAAATGCAGTCCTACACTGCACAAGATGTAACATGATGATTTTGTAGGGGGGGCCCCTGCACCCCCACACACCCCCTGCCAAATATATATTCCAACTCTAAGATTGCACTACAGTGGGGAAAAGGGTAAATTTGCCGAACCCCACTGTACCATGATCTCTAGTTAAAAGGCGGATCTCATCTTTGTAAATGGACTGAACATTCACTGAAATGGGACTCGCACAGCTGAAGGATCGGTAACACAAGTCGGCCAACCGATATTGAACAACCTGTGGTCGCCAGAACTTCCCTCAGCATTTTAAATGTAAACCATTAAAAATAGCTCATTGTGTAATTTCAGTACTACTGGCATTCCAGGCATCAAGAAGGTCTTATACAATACAGGAATAACTTTGTTTACTGATATGTTACTGACTGTGCAACGGGTAACCTGAAATATTATCTAGTGGAAAAAACTGTACTTAGAGCTGTTTATGGAGTTATAGAAATCAATGCTAAACAATCCCCATAATCCTTTTCATAATTTCAACATATTCAGTGACGCACACTCTCAGTTTGTCAGTTTTGGATTTATACACCATTTCGTTTTTGAGAAAAATGTATTATCTTACATATGATGCAACCTATGGTACCATGTTTTATGATTTTGGTTATGCTTAAAGCATTTCAGGTTCTGTTTATATTACTTTAATTTGCAGTGAATTAGACTGGGTAGTTATGTGCCCATCAGCAAGTATCTACCATTCTCTGGAAATGTTCAAAGTTCTTTAAAACATCAACCTGTGGATCATCTTTAGCTATTTTGCACCATCTATTTGCTTCATTCTCTGTAATGCAATGTTTATTTCTGTTTCCTCTTCTAAAGTTGCTGTATTCACCATAATATTATGTGTTGATTTTGGTTCCTCTTTTATGTTATCTAGGGTTAATGATTTGTGGACTGCAAACTCAGCAATGATGATGACATTGTCCTCATCTAGTCTGTTATAGTCCTTTCCCTTGATTTGTTGAAGTAAATGATTACCTGGAAATGTAATATGCAATGTTATCTTTACCTTCCTTGCAAATTACCTATAGATTCTTGAGGTATTAACCATAAGGTCTATTTCTCTGTATCATGGAGTGGATTAGATCTGGCCATGTTTATATTTTTTTCTTTAGGAGCCTGTCATCTGTGAGAAAATAAAGCCTGTTCTAAATCTAATAGAGGTGAAAGTATGATTATGTCCACACACTGACTAAATTCACTTTTAGCTTTGAATGCCACTTCCCAGCTCCTCTAAGACAGCTGCTAGCATAAGCAATCACTCTTGTCTAGCCACTCTTTTTTTCCTCAGTAATGCAGTCATACAGCACTTGCATCTCCCTCTAAAGGGGTTTTACGAGTCAGGGTTAAAATGAAAAATTATTGCATTAGAACTCAGACTCTATTTCATTTTATTTAATGTATTTTTTATTTCTGTCTGTCCTTTCAAAGACACCCTTCCTTTATTAATCTGCTCAGTAGAGCAAATAACATACTAAGGTTCATAGATGGCTACCAGACATGTGCTCAGGAAAACCATTGAAGAGCCTGGCCCAGTTTCCCTGTTTCTCCAGAGCACTATATTGTTAAGTGACTCACACAATCTCACACAGTAGGTAAATGGGGGCTGATGTAATCAAACCTTTGAGTACAGGAAGCAAATTGTTGTTAAGAGCTAATAGCCTTAATCATTTAAAATACATGCCAGACTGACATTTCATAAAACGTGCACTGTACTTTGTTACATCTCACAAACTACTGGCATTCATGACATTCTTTAGAGGAATTTAGTCTTGCAGTGTTTTGATTTTGTTGGGGTCAGGAGACATGCCTCTAAAAGACAGGATTAAAAACATAAAACCCAGAGTTAGCCACATGAAACTTACAACCATTTATTTTCAAATAGACAATTTCTGCAGCTGACATAGCACCAAACATGAGCATGCCATACCCTCTTAGACTAAAGTGTGTGGAGAAAATAGTTCTGAGTCTACTCTCAAGTTGGAGCTGAAACTGATATCCAGTTTAACAAACATAATTCATAGATTCATAGATTGGTACTAGGCTAATGACCTGGGGGCCTTTCTAGGTTTAGCCAAATTTTCCCGGAAGAATAATGATGTCCTGTATTCAAATAGGACACTGAGAGCTAGGCATTCAGAAGCTAGATCTGTCCATAAGGGACATGAGTGCCAGGCCCGGTGTAAATTTCCTATTCCTCATCCCCTAGTCTATGTTGTTCTTAAACTAGGTAGTAGACAAACTCAGCCTCACATGGATTGGAAACCTGTTCCATAGGAGAGGCAGTCTCTGGGACAGATATATGTCTTTTCAGCATGCTCTGTTTAAGTCACAAACAAAATTCAGGTCTCTAGACCTTGTAGTTCTAGTACTGTTTGACTTTAGAATATGTGAAAGATTCATAAGTGTGGGGTTTGCAGATGCCCTGTAAGCCAGGCATATATCACCCCTGAGCAATCTACAGGAGACTGAGTAAACGAAAAGGGCTTTAAGGTGTTCTGCATAAGGTAGGTTTGTTACACCTTGTATTCTTTTTGTAAGGAACGTCTGAGTTTGCTTTATTCCGTTTAGAACAAAAATTGTGTTTTGCATTCTATGTGTCAGTTGTCTTTCCCTCTGCATGGTCTGATTAACTGCTGCCATGCTCACACATATCCTCATTTCTCTTGGACATTTAGGCAGAAGTGGCATCTCAGCTTGTGAACCAAGAAGAATTTGCAATGATACTCATGTTTTGCTCTTCTACATCTTTATCTCATTCTTAAAGTTGTACCTCATTTGGAAAGGAGTTCTGTGTGGCTGTGCAAACAGTACAACTGAATGGTTTATGCGGTTTGGTCTGATTTTTCAACATAACAGTGTCTTCAGACAGCTCTCTATACTTACTCAGAAATAGCTGTGACTGTGTCTTGCCTTCCTTTACAGTCCCTGGGATTCATGAAGCTTGCGCCAGGCGCAGACATAGCGTCGGCGATCTAACACCAAATATGGCCGCTGAGCGATTCAGGTGCAAGCTGTTTCCACGTGCACTATCTGCGTACGCCACAGCTGCACAGCTCTCGGTGCATGTATGCTAATTACCCCATGCACAACAGTGTAGCATGCAAATTAAGGTATATAGCAATTCATGAAGTGGTGCAGACGTAGCGTAAGCATGCAGAAATGTAAACCGAAAAAACGGTTTACATTTTTTCAAACATAAAATTGGAGCTATGACAGTGGACCAAACTCACGTATTATACTGTTAATATATGCCAATGGCTAAATATATAGCCATTAGCATAAAAAAATATGCACAACACATAAAAAAGAAGATTTAATGTCATGGCCACACTAACTCAAACTAAAATCGCAGTACATTGGTGTGAAAATAGGATCACAATGAAAATATATTTATATGTACTAAAACTGCAATGTAACACATTTCATGAATTCCCCATAATAGTCAATGGCACGCATGGGGCAGCTGCAGTGGTACAGCGGTTAGCATTGCCACCTCACAGCAAGAGGAACTCCGGTTCGATCCTTGGCTGAGGTGCCTTCTGTGTGGAGTCTGCATGTCCTCTCTGTGGTCGTGTGGGTTTCCTCCGGGTACTCCGGTTTCCTCCCACATCCCAAAGACATGCTGAAGGTGGATTGGACACTCTAAATTGGCCCTAGGTATGAGTGTGTGTGCGTGTGTTCCTTCTGTGGAAAGTTGGGTGCCGGGCTGGCAACTCGACACTGTAAAACTCCACTGCCAATCATGAGCGAACAGGTGATCCGCTGTGGCGATCCTTTTCCGGGAAAAGCTGGAAGAAGAAGAAGAAGTCAATGGCACGCATGCTACACCACAACCATGGCACAAGGGTTGCTAAGGATCTGTGATAGTGTTCTGCATGGTAACTAGGAATTAGTAGTCAATGCAATGCAAATTAGACAAATAATACTGAATCGCAAAATCCCCGCCGGCGTAAGGATGTACCTCACAGCATAGCGGTACAACACCGAGGTGTGGCCTGGAGATAAAGATGACATCAAGAGAGGGATGCACCACCTTAGCTGTAAGCACATTGGAGCATTGCTAATCCAGTTTGCCTGTTGCTAAGCAAAGCCGCAGGATAGGGGTGTGGAAGTGGCCATATCTTTGCTTAGCTGAGAGCACACAAGGTAACTGAAAGTGCATGTCAACGTGGATGAAAATGTGTTCGAAACCTGGTAAACAGCTGTGCACGGCACACACCACAGCTGAAACAGGAAGTGTATGGGAAGACAATAAGGAAATGCTGCAACATGGTAATTGGAGTACAAATGAGTAATTAACACCTAGGAACCCACAGTGGGCCATTGACAACAGCTAATAAGCCTGCTAGCAGCTACCTGCAGAACAGGAAAGGGGAGGTGCCATACTGCAAAGAAAAGATAACTGTCACAGCAGAACAAAGCAAACTTGCAGTAGATCAGCTGCATAACACATTTTGCTGCACAAGCCTGGGTTGGGAAAGTACAAAATAAGAAAGGCAGCAGCTGGATGCATGCCTGACAATGGGAAGGGAATTGGGTTGAAAAGTGAAGTAAATGGCAATAGATGAATCACGGCAGCCAAGCCTAATTCAACACCAAAGGCCCCACAATAGCAGTACCTGCTGTAAAACCCATAATTAAGATACCCTGCAGCTGGAATTGCACATACACACCCAATTACACCAGCAGCATCCATAGCACAACAGTATAAAGTGTGAAAGCACCACACACACACTTGTGTATTCCCAGACAATCTGCACCATTGGTGTATACAGACGGGGAACTTTTAATATGTACATGTTAGGGGCTGCAGTAGCTTTGATTCCCCAGCATGTGTTGGAGACTGATGGTGGTGTAGAGGATGATGCTGACAACCATCTCAGGCACTGGAGGAGGAGAAGAGTGTTCAGACCCAGGGTAACCTGCCAGGGGCTACATGATCTGGAGATAGTAGAGAGTTACAGGGTGGACAGAGGCACCATACAGCAACTTGTTGAGCTGTGCTGGCCATGCCTCAGAGCCAGAAATAGCAGAGGGGAACCCATCCCAGTGGACATGAAGGTATGTGTAGGCTTGAGAATACTAGCCACAGGTACCTTTCAAAGGCCAACTGGGGATATCATGGGGATCTCACATGTATCAGCATCCAGGGTACTCCACGAGTTCCTAGATGCCATGTTACCACATGCCAATGAGCACATATACTTCCCCCGAATGCAGGAGGAGTTGGCCAACAATACGCATCTCTTCCACTGTGTGGCAGACTACCCGGCGGTACTGGGTGCAATAGACTGCACACACATACACATCAAGTCACCAGCCAGTGAGCAGGGTAGGCGCTACACAAACAGCAAGGGATACCCCTCCATCAATTGCCGGGTTGTGTGCAATGCCCAGGGCATTATCATGGATGTGTGTGCTGGCAACCCTGGAAGCTATCACTACTCCCACATCTGGCATGCCTCACAGCTGTATTAGGTATTTGCTAGGGGGGACATCCCATATGGCCACCTGGTGGGAGATTCTGGCTATACACTGGAACCATGGATGATGACTCCCATCAGAAATGCACACACACCCATGCAAGAACTCCATAATGAGGCACAGACAGAAACCAGAATCATCATAGAACGTGTGTTTGGGATGCTGAAATCATGATTCCATTGCTTGGACATATCTGGTGGAGCCTTGCAGTACTCTCCAGGCATGTGTGCCCACATCTTCATAGTATGTGTCATGCTACACAATATGATCCTATGGAAACAGCTGCAGCAGGAACAGAATAGTGAAGGCCCTCATAGCCCACCACCATTGCCAAGGGCCCCACAGGCACAGAGGGACTCAGACCATGAACACCCTCTGCCAGCCCCAGTAGGCAGACGGAGGTGTGCCCAGTATGCCCATGTCTTGGCAAAGAGGGAACATATAGCACACAAACTGACAGTGTAGGCACCTACAGACTGACACCCTTCTCCACCTGCACACACAGTAAACATGGATGGCACACACAACACACACACACACACGACCACCAGTAAATTGTCATGTATAGGTGGTCTACTGTGTGCATCCTACATAGGCAGCCCTCAACTATTGTACACACAACTGCCATTGGCACAAGGTAAGTCAATACCTGAACAGTAAATTAAGCTATAACCATGTGTAGGTACTGTATGTATAAGTTCATAGGTACATAGGTAGGTACATGCCTAACTGCCCGAGGCCATTTATAAGCCTAGCAAAAATGTGGCTGCTGTCGCCACCCCATTGATTAACTAACTGTCTCTATGTGGAGCAGAGCCAATTGTGGGATCCCTGGGGAGTATCCACTGTTCCCCACCCACTCTGCAAGGATTCCCTGGAGTGTTAGTGAGGCACTCAGTATAATGTAATCAGGGATATAGTTCCAAAGAATGGGGAGTACCAGTAACAGGAATCTGTCACTCCAACATCTTCCAGTTATGGTTGTGGCAAGGTGTAGCTCATTACAGTGTGTGGCTCACTGTGACATGGATTCCCATAGGTGGAGCATATCCATTAAGCCTGACTTGGACATGGTTTGTTGGCCAGCAAATATCATCTCTGAGTAAACGAGATGCCACTGAGTAATGCAAGAGTTTATGCAGTCCAGCAGCATAGGACACATATCTGAGGGCATTATCCCTCTTGGCGAGGTACATTCTTGGCCCTTCCACCTGTTGGATGTGTCTTCTGAGGTACATCCAAAATGGGTTATCATACTCGATGATGGGATTGATGAGTGATGAGTAAAGGGGCACAAGGACCTCAGTCTGTTTAGATGTGAGCCCTTAAGTAATCAGATGGCCTACATAGATGGATGCCCTAACTACTTCGCAGATATGATTGTCAAAGGAGAGATCACTATCTAATGTAGTCCCCACATACCCATTACGTCATCTGAATTATAGTGTCTGCCCCTCATGTGTTAATATGTCTGTGTGTGTGGTTTCCCAAAATGGAATGACCATGCAGTATGTGGCCTTTAGCTGGAGGCCATGACTCTGACACCCTGTGTTGGACTATGTGAGGCCCCTTGAAGGATGTCTGTGACAGCTGGACTGTCAGTTATGGCTCCCAGTCTGCAGTCATCACCAAATACGGCCTGCTGTAATCCACCTGTGTTAGCCCGTACCTCTGAGAAGTATATGGCAAACAGTAGGGGTCCCAGGACTGAGTCCTGTGGGACACCAGTTGTGACTGGTCAAGAGTTGGGCCTGGAGGCTGCTAGGCTTACCATGTGGGTTCTGTGTGTAAGCCTGTTGGCAAACCAACCTGTGATGTATGGGTGTATGTACTGACTGGTGAGTGTAGAAATAATACCTGAGTGGGGAATGGTGTCAAAACCCTTGGCGAGGTCCAGGTAGTATGTGTGAACTACCACACCCCACACCTAAAGTCTAGGTGACTGTAAGATGTCAAACAGGTTTAGTAGGCATGATCTGCACTCAATCAAGCTGACCTGGGTTGGGTCAAGTGTCTGTAGGTTACCATTGTCTATGTTAATGAGTGCCATGAGGATACACTCCATAGCCATGCAGATCAGGCTACTCAGGCTTATGGGGTGGTAGTTACCATGGTCAGTTGTGTCACAACCTTGGTTGAGTGGAATAGCTGTTGCCATGTGCCATTGAATGGCCATGTAGCCTGTGTAGATGCTGATGTTGAATTGCTATATTAGGTGGGGGGGGGTCACTTTGTCTTGTAGTGTCTGCAGGATGCAGTCTGGGACACCATCTGCCTCCATTGATGCTCTGTCATGCCATTTGAAAGGGCCATTACCACCTTTATGTCTCAGATGTTTGGGATACTGTATGTTTTGTGTATTGTTGTGGGCCCTGTAGGGGGTGAAGCTTGTTCTGAATGTATCATTAAGTGTATTGGTGATATCAGTAGGGTTAGTATATTCAGTGCAATATTGCACCAGAACAGTGCAAATCTGTGTGTTACAGCTTACATCCTTGACATAGCCAAAGAAGCTCTGGTCATATTCCGTATCCATGCCTATTTACCTGTGGATGTCAGCCTTGGATGACATGAGTAACATAAGTATCTTGCTAATACTGGTCACGGACATCTGCATGTCTTGGGATTTGCTGTTGTTCTGGACTGCTATCCTACTTCTGTTGTATAGCCTGTATAATGCAGGCATTCAGTAGACTGGTGTCCTTGCATAGCAGTAGCGAGCCTTGGTTTACCATTGATGGCATGACCAATACATCTTTGTAGGTGCTTATAGAGTGCATTTGTAATTCTGTCTGTATCTTGACCAGTGTCATCCCTGAGCATGGGGGCTGTGAACCCTCCCACCTCTGTCATTAGTACTGTGAATTTAGCTGTAGGAAAGGTATTCACTGTGTGTTCCTTGGGTGGGGGAGATGGTTGGGAGTGGAAATCATCAGTGAATAGTTCATGGTCAGATCTAAACAGTGACCGGTATACCTCTGCTGTAGTGCACCTGTTGCACCTCAGTGATTTCCACTTCTAGTATGTTTTCACCTCTCGTTAGTCCATCTACCAACTGATATAGGCCATATGAGGTGATAAATCTCAGGAAGTGCTGGGCCTGGAAGTGAATACTCGAGTAGGTTATCCAATTAAGTGTAGGGTAGCTGACATTGACCAACAACAGGGTGTCTGGTAAGACTGTCATGTTTACTACTGTCTCCAGATAGTTGTAGTTGTGCTCCTGGGTCATAGAGGGTTATCTGTAACAGCTCACAGTTTGCATTGCAGTCGTGGCTGATGTTAGCTGCACATGGATGATCACAGAGGTATCATGCTGCCCCACTAACTTGGAGGTGTAGGTATCCCCAATTAATATGGATACACCCCTTCCATGTCTGTGCCAGTCCATGTTCAGTGGCTGAAATGTGTGTTATGGGTTGTAGTCTGGTAGTGCCGGTGTGCTCACAGGAGCCTTATACAGGTCCCAGTCACAGAACAGATGTAGATGTTGTCCATACCGAGGAGTGCTATGAGTGCGTGCATGTTGTGAGTACTATCCCTGGTGTTGAGTAGCCTAACCCTCATTGATTCTGCTATTGTGCAGTTCATGGAGGTGAGATTCACCTCTGAGACCTGCCTAAAAACAGCACCATGGGGGCGCCAATAGCCTTGCCCAGCATTCCAAAGCCTTAGGCTGACACATGCAAGTTGGTATGGCATTGTTGCAGGCATGTTTCCCATCTGTGCTTGTGTCCCATCTTTCCTGTAGGTAACCTACTGGTAAGCAATACAAAGCCTGAAACCTATACAAGTCCACTAGCTTCCAAGATAGGCTTTTGGAGTGATTATGTATCAGTAGTCTGTATGCTATTGCTGTACTTAACTGTTGTCTGACTACATGGTGATTTTAAACTGTATATTATGATCAGAAAACTCTGTATAATCACATATGATGTTGGAGATGGCCTGCACTGTAGAGGTTCACAGATAGGTAGTAGGCTATCTGCCCAAGGGCATTTAGAAGCATAGCTACAGTGTGGTGGCTTTAGCTGCACCATTGATAAAGTAGCTCAGCCTCTATCAAGCACAAGCAATGAAGTGATTCCAGGCAGTGTTGCTGGAAGCTGTTGAAGACTGGGGTGCTGTAGGGTGATAGGAGCACATAGTAATCTCAAAAGGGCATGTTAACATGACAAACCAACAGCATGCAATTTCCCCAACAGGTCTTGCAGCTATAAAACTGGAGTGGCTCCCCCACACCCTGGCTGTATGTTTCTGGGACACATGATCCCAGGGGTGTATATACTGTTGCCCAGTCACACATCAAGTTTTCCCCTGAAGTGTGTCAGTAAGGGGCTATGCCAAATGTAGTTAGGATGTTAATGTATGGTCTCTCAATTCATGTGTCATGTCAGTATTTCGAGAAGCTCACTGGGTGTAGGTGGCTTCGCCTGTTGTGTAGCCAAGCTTACACATAGGATTCATGGACATAGGAAATAGGCAGAAGGAACATCAATGTCAATAGTGTAATGGCTACAGCATTTGCATAATATCTGTGCAGTCCTGGTTCAAATCCCAATAAAGTCAGAGATGATTTACATGTTACATAGTATACCTTAACCACAGATTGCATATATAGGTAGTATTCCACAGAAAAAATAAACATTTGGAACACACATAAACCCATGTGTGCTGGAGAGTACAGTTAACAGACAATATAATGTTATGTAAGCACATAGTGAGATGTTACGTCACTGAAATGTATATATCCTGAGAAGTTAGCAGAAGTGGCCATATTTGCGTGCACAGGTTGTAGGATGTAAAGTTTGTTTAACTGTGTACAACCACTGGTATAATGTCACACAAACACCTTTAAACCTGCATGCAACTGCTTAAATTAGCCTTATTCTGTAGTAAAACATGCCTAATACATTGCAGGTGTTGAACCCTGAAACATGCACACCATAGTCATGGGACCTAACATTAAGCCACTTAATCTGTATACATGGTAAGTGGTCATTAGACTCCACCTTATACTACAGGCATTTCACAGTACAGACCACAAATGGGACAGTCACTTTGTGTACATATGTACAGTACATTGTAATGTACTGTAATGTGTGAATCAACATGTACAAGTCTACATATGTATAACTGTTACAAATTAATACTAAATATATATATATATATATATATATATATATATATATATATATATATATATATATATATATATATATATACATGTCACTGATGTGTGCACATAGATAGAAATATGTATGTATATATATATATATATATATATATATATATATATATATATATATATATACACACACACACACACACACACACACACACACACACACACACACACACACACACACACACACACACACAGTAACATCTATAGCCATATATGTATATATATATATATATATATATATATATATATATATATATATATATATATATATATATATATATATATAAACATCTATGAACATACTTTGTGACACAGAAGCATTCCAAATGGATAGAAGTGTACGCAAAACTCATACAGCTCTGGTATTATAACTATTAATATAAACCTAATTCCCCATAGAAACAATGGTTGCTGTGTATGTGGAGATTGGTGTGGGGGAGGACCACTGGCTAATGGAATATGCATCAAAGAGCACCTGTGTTGGACGTTCATTACGTGAACTGGAGGGGTACACATGGAGTATGGGCACAATTTAAAAAGGACACAAAACAAGAACCATTCTCATCCATAATACACGCTGTCAGGTCACATTGCAAACTGACTTCAACAAACATGAACATTAACAAGTATCATACATATGTACACCAAATGACTTACACATTTGTTTGTAGTAGTGAGGAACAGCTGTAGTACATTGTACATACTAAACACCATAAACGTTGTACATATCTCAGATGCCTCAGTAGTAAAGCCAGTGACTGCGGTGTTCATGGTCTCGGTTTCAAGACCTGCAAGGGCTGTTACGTCATTCTGAGGTCCCGAATAAGGGATGTTGGATGCAGGTTATTAAAGCACTTTTAAGCAGACGTTAGCGGGCTATTGCACCGGTAAGTGCCGGTAAGTGGCACTTAAACATGACTACACAGATAAGTGCCACACAGGTTTAACCTTTGCTGAACATTGCGCAGATCATGGGCAAAGCCGCCCACAACCACTGAAATGTGTGTTAACCACCCTTGCACTACCAGTGCCTGCTCTGAGAGGTAAAATGACTACTGCCAGGATTAGAACACACAACCATGTGCTCAGTTTTCACAATAACCTACCACTAAGCTACCTAAGATAGGTTAACAACATCTACACAGCCATGGAGGTACATATAAATGGGATACCTACCAAATACCGAATGCTTGACATACCAACGCACGTAATCACGTGGTTTAAAGACCGAAAGACCACAGTACCGAAACACCAGAGACGCGAGTTTTAAAATCCTGATGTTAAGGGACATTTAGTTAGTGCTTCTGGTGTTGCGGTTCAGGTAGGTTACTGTGTGTAAGTGAGTTTCTGAGGGCTGTAGTGTGTGTAAGTGTGTGTTCTGAGTGTGGTGTCTGTCCTTGTGGGACTGCAATGTGTGGGTTTGGGTTTGCTTTGCACATCTGTTTGTGTGATCTCAGAGGTAGAATATTAAAGTGGGAGGGTGTGGGGGATGCAACCACCCACATAGGGGTTGTAGGAGGGCTTGCCCACCTGCTCATACGTAGTGTAGGATGGTTTCTTTGGATGTGGTGGGTAGCAGTGTGTCTGTGCGTGCTTGTGTGTGTTCCATGTTTGTGTTACTTTCGCAAGTCTGACTGTTGCGAGTTTGAGTGTTCGGTAATGTGGGGTTTGGGATTCTGGGCCTGGTACTGTGGGCTTCGGAATTGTGTGCATTCGGGAATCCATAGGTATCCCGTATACAGCGGTTGAAGTGTTCATATATGAGTATAACATGAACCATAGCAATCACACATTCCACCATGACCAAACTTTATGAACAAAGGATATGGAGAGTATATGCCTATCCACTATTATAAATATGTGCTATGGACATGAGCCAAAGATAGGGTTACCCCATGTTCCACTTTGCGAGAGACAGTCCCTCTTTGGGCTGTTGTGTCCTGACCAGAAATATTAAAAATGGCAAATATCCTGAGATTGTAGGACATAATTATGTACCATATGTAATGTAATAGTTGCATAAAATAGTTACTTCTGTATTGAAAATACCTACATGTTACAAGAAACAGGATAAGCAACTAAACTGCTACAAGAATAAGCTTTTATTTAGACAAAAAAGGAAAGTTCTATCCTTTGTACTGACTGTGGGTTTGTGTCGTCCTGTAAAATCTGATGTGCGTCCCGAAAATGTCCCACTATGGCCATTTGAAAAGGTGGCAACCCTAGCCAAAGAGGGTCAGTCACCAGCACAATTCCAGTGACTGCAAATACCTATGACAGAAATACACAGACAGCTTTCATGTAGCAACACTTTATTACATTCCGATGTATTGCCGAAAGGATCGAAGGACTAACATCACCTGCATGCTATACAGGATCCAGTTAACAGTGCCTTAATGAAACAGCCTGCAATTACCAAAGTATTAGTCCACTAAAGGATAGGTGTTCAAATAGGGAAGGAACCCTCACACACATATCAAATATGTATAAAAGCATTTCCTACACACCTGCATCTGCTATGTACACCCACCAACATCTCTCCCACACCCAAACCAATTACAATACAAACTGTAATAACATCACAAATCATTCACTCACTGTACAATATCTGCAGAAGCCTTAACATACCTTGTCAGTGTCACACTAACATGGCCCTATGTGAAATAGTTGCTGTTATACAATAGAACAGCTGCTGATGTTACAGGGTTTGTTTGCACTAATCCCGTTTCAGAGGGTTGCGTGTACACCAGGAAGAGTTACCAATTATTGATTAACAGCACAGTATGATACACAATTACACCAAACCAAAGAGGGACCAGCACACACGACAGCAGATATAAAATATAAATTTTATTCCCAGGTAGCTATAAAGCTGCCTGCCATAAAAGTAACAGACCGGTTTCGGCTTGTAAAGCCTTTATCAATGTTATGTCTTCATTTCAAAAAGTTGATTTACTAAACAACCTCACATCCTGGTATTCTTTATATACACTTCGTTTAAAGTGGTATACTCCTGCCATAGGTAGACAGGCTAATCTGACACATTCAAAACTTGGATCATATAAACACCAATACAATGAATATAAGAGATTTAATCAGACATAGAAATCTAAGTCCCTAAAAGATAATTTAAACTAATAATTAATTGCAAACCTGCAAATGTAATATATTATTCAAAGCCATGAAAAAGCTTGTGTTTGGCCAGGACTCACTCATAAATCTCAGTTTGTAAGATGTCATGTAACATTTGGGCTTGAATGAATGACCATATGTAACATGAAGTATTTCTCAGTATCATAGATGGTACAAGTATGTACAGCTAACACAAAAATGTTTTGAAAATTTATAAAATTATTGCCTAGCTGTACCTTCATGTACTTCACATTCATTCAATCCTGGTTTGAAAAAGGCACCAAGATTTGTAATCCACTTACTTTCCATGTTGTTTAACCTGGTGTGCCATCCCATCTTAAAATTTCTGTGGAGTTGAATTTTGTCTATAATAACAAACTTGAATGAGGCACCTGTGTGGTTTTTGCTATGTTTGTATAGATCATTTGTTATTCGTCTATTTCTGATGGCACTTAGATGTTCACTGATTCTTATTCTGATGGGTCTAGAGGTCTGACCAACATAAAAGGCAAAACAGGTACAGTAGGCCAGATAAATAACCCAATCAGAGCTGCAATTTGCAAAAATGTTAATATTGTAAACCTTAGAAGTGTTTTTGCTAGTAAATTCCTTTGTTTTACAAATGTGCTGGCATGCACAACAATGTCCGCAAGGATAGCAGCCCACTAGAGGGTCCCCAAAAAGTGTTGTTTGTATTGTGGAAGCTGGTGTAAATCTTTTATAATGTGTTAAATGAGAATGGATGGTACGCCACCTACGGTAAGAAAAAGCACATGTATCTGGGAGAATATCATTAAGAAATGAGTTTGATTTTAGTATGTCCCAGTGTCTACTAACGATCTGTCTAAACCTGGATGTATTGTTTCCATAAGTGGTGACTAATCTGATGGGTTGTTGACATTGGATTCCATCATCCTCTTGTGATCTCTTATATTTCAATAAATCCGATCTTCTGCTGGTTTTAATTTGGGTCACCGTGTTGGTTAGATGTTCAGGTTTATATCCTCTGTCAATAAATCTTGCTGTTAAATCCTGTGTTTGTGCAGAATATTCTACATTTGTGGAGCATATTCTTTTGAGTCGCAGAAATTGAGACTTTGGGATGTTGCTGATGATGTGGCGAGGGTGAGAGCTGGTGGCATGAAGTAAAGTATTGTACTGTGGAAATTTTCTATGTATGGATGTGGCTAAGGTGTAGTTAGGTAATCTTTTAATCGCAACATCCAAAAAGACTATTTCATGATATCCAGTAGTAGCTGTAAAATGTATGTCAAAAGGGTTATTGTTGAGGTATGCAACAAATTTGGATAATTCGTCCATACCAGCCCGCCACACCAACCAGCAATCATCCATATATCTCCGCCAGATATCCAAATTGCCAATGTCAATATTGTGTTGGACATCATATATGAAGGCCTGTTCAAAATATCCCATAAACAAATCTGCGTAAAGGATGCCCCCATAGCTGTCCCTTTGATTTGCCAATATGGATTGCCTTCAAAATAAAAGATTTTTTTTGTAGTACGTATTCTGTGAGTTTAATCAAAAGATTATTAAATCCAGTGGTATATAGATTGGATTGGTTTAGCCAGTAAGTCACCACCATTATACCAGCCTTGTGAGGAATACTAGTATACAAAGAGGATACATCCAATGTACATAACAGCCAATCCTCTTCCAACTGAGAGTCTTCAATGATGTTCAGGAACTCTGTGGTGTCTTGAATACGTGATCTAACCATGCTAAGTAGTGGCTTCAGATGTTCTGTAAGAAAAGCAGATAAGGGCTCTGTAAGTGATCCTCGACCTGATACTATAGGTCTGCCTGGTGGATTAAGTAGATCTTTATGTATTTTGGGTATTAGATTTAAGTATTGTGGCATTGGTTCAATTACCTTGAGTTGCCTAGCAACTTGTGTAGTAATAATGCCCTCCTCTACTGCCAAATCTATAAAGGAATCAATCTCAGATTTGAAGTTAGGTGTAGGGTCCACTACCATCTGTATGTAAAATTGTGGTTGGGATAATTGTTTGAGTGCCTCATCCTTATATTTGGAATGATCCATTACAACAATACCACCACCTTTGTCCGCTGGAGTGATCACTATGTTCTTATTCTGTTGTAGTTGTGAAAGTGCTAATCGTTCATCCTGATTGAGATTGCTTCGATTGCATGTATAGTTGTTGGAAAAGTGTAAATCTTTCATAACACAATTTTTGAATATGGAGACATGCTTATCCATAGGGGGTGTGAAATTGGATTTCCCAAATCGGAAACCAGTTGGTCTTTGAGAGTTAGACTGATCTGAAAAAAATATCTTGAGATTATGAATTCTCCAAAAGTTATTAATGTCATCCATTAAAAAATGTTCAGGAACAGGTGATATTGGTACAAAATTTAAACCTTTATTTAGTACATTGTATTGTGCATTCGTGAGTTCAAAGGAAGAGATATTAAGAACATTATTCACTGTGTTGTTATTTGTTTCAATAAAGTTTGAAGGTTGGTTGTACCCATGTTTTCTCCTATGTTTCCTCCCTGCCCTACGTGTGTTAGACCTAAAGGGGTAGCTTGTTTCCTTTTTGCAACTGGGGACACCTGGTTAGAGGAAACCTCACCATCTGTTGTTGAATAATCATCATCAGATGTAACACTATATGTTGTGTCATTCTTTTTTAGTATCGGTCTGGGTCTCTTCCTCCCCCTTTGTGGTTTGTATGCCCCATCACTAAACCTGACACTTTTTTGTGTTACGAATGGTTTGCCTTTCTCATAGTCACCTAGGTCTCTGTTAAACTTGTGTATTTTCTTTTTCTTAAGTTGCTCTTCTGTGCTTGCCAATTCTTTAGCTAATTCCGATAAATGCCCCTGATAATAATCTGTAGTTGAAAAGAATTCAGCTTCCAAACAAGTCGTTTGTATATCTGTGATCAATGTTTCTATGGTTCTTTTGTAATATTTAGAGAGACTGTCTACAAAAAGCATAGATGCCTGGTGCTGTGCAGTAGCCCAATCTTGTGTTAATTGGCTGTCAATATTAGCCACGAGTGGTTGCAGCTTAATTCGAAGCCCTCTGGGTGTAATATATTTTATTTTATACGCTTTAAAAAGCTTCAGGTGCCATATGTTGGTTCTGAGAGTTTTCATTTGTTTACTGAGTTTAGAAAAAACAGAACCACATTTATCTCTGGTATTGGTTAGGGCATTATCTGACATAAGGGACTGACCTACGTTAAGTCTAAATACATCTAAATTATCCTTATCTGCTGAAAGTCCCCTAGGATATCATTCAGATCCATACTTGAGACAATAAGGAATGGGTTGGTTCCTGTAGGTTTATGTCTGTCACTAATAAACTATTACCAATGGTCAGATTGTACAACTTTGAGGGGTTATATTAGGCTGACAGAAAGTAGAATAACCAACCTCACCATAAAGGAGTCACAAATAATCAATACTAAAAAATCAAAATAATTAAAATAGTTCCATATGCCTAATTGGTACAGTCTATCCAAAGGAATATAGATTAAATATATCCTTATTTTGTCAAGCCCTTACAATAAGTGGTCATAATACTAAGAAGGTAGCCAAACAACAGTCTGCGTTTCTAAGTTATATATTGATTAAGCCACCGTAAGGGTATAATAATATGCCAATGAAATTATATTGATATCTTCGTAGTACCTTACCATAAGTGGTCCTAAATCACAACAGACACCCAGATGTCTTCCTTGTATAATAAATGCTTAATATTTTAGGCCACCGTAAGGGTATAATGATGCTCAATGGTAATTATGTATCTTATATTTTCTTCCAAAAAGATATTTATTGCTCTGGTATACCAAGCAACATAATCCTTAAAAGATTCAATATATCCAATGGTAGACCATACAAACAATATATAGGCATTATTAGACCAATAAATAATATTTCAATATTTAAATATTTGAAAATCCAAGGTTATAGTCGGTAACTACTACCAGCCTGACAGCCCAAAGTTATCCCTTTCTGAAAATAGTCTTACATGGCATGATTTAATCAAAATAATGATTATTGCTATGATTGGTTTCAAAAATGGCTCTCAATGGCATCTAGTATGTTGACCAACATAAGACTGCTATCAAACTTTCTGACTTGTTGATATCTGTTTAAATAAAGAAATACTTTGAGAACTGAAACCTGTGTGGGGTATGCTTTCAGGGAGAAATATAACAAACACTTATTAAAATTACCATGTGTTGCTAATGGACACAAAAATGTATAGACACCATGTTGTTTAGCTGTCAAATACCATACATAAAGTGTTTGTTAATAATGTAGATGAAAAAATATTAACTAGCTAGTAATCGTGGTTTCGACTGTTAGACCCCATCCTGTATCTTATTCAGACATGAATCAATATAATTGTTGCACAAAAATGCTAACTCTCATAGTAATTTGTTAAATAAAAAATGAACCACTATGTGATTCAAAACCCATCCAGTTGCAGTCTCAAAAGTAGAATACTAGGGTCTTGCCTTTCTTATCACCATATATTAAACCACAACGTAATTATTAAAAAGATAGTAACAAGCCAATATATGTGGTTTAAACTGTTAGACCCAATTCTTTTTATACTGAAACATGAATCACTATTATTGTTATTCAAAAATCATTCAATCGCATAGTAAATTGTGAAACAGAAACTGTGAACCACAATGTGATTCAAAAAAATCCAGTTACAGTCTCAAAAGCAAAATAGTAAGGTCCTGCCTTTCATTTCACCATATGCCAGACCACAGCGCAACTTAAGAAAAAGAAAATACACAAGTTTAACAGAGACCTAGGTGACTATGAGAAAGGCAAACCATTTGTAACACAAAAAAGTGTCAGGTTTAGTGATGGGGCATACAAACCACAAAGGGGGAGGAAGAGACCCAGACCGATACTAAAAAAGAATGACACAACATATAGTGTTACATCTGATGATGATTATTCATCAACAACAGATGGTGAGGTTTCCTCTAACCAGGCGTCCCCAGTTGCAAAAAGGAAACAAGCTACCCCTTTAGGTCTAACACACGTAGGGCAGGGAGGAAACATAGGAGAAAACATGGGTACAACCAACATTCAAACTTTATTGAAACAAATAACAACACAGTGAATAATGTTCTTAATATCTCTTCCTTTGAACTCACGAATGTACAATACAATGTATTAAATAAAGGTTTAAATTTTGTACCAACATCACCTGTTCCTGAACATTTTTTAATGGATGACGTTAATAACTTTTTAATCTCAAGATATTTTTTTCAGATCAGTCTAACTCTCAAAGACCAACTGGTTTCCGATTTGGGAAATCCAATTTCACACCCCCTATGGATAAGCATGTCTCCATATTCAAAAATTGTGTTATGAAAGATTTACACTTTTCCAACAACTATACATGCAATCGAAGCAATCTCAATCAGGCTGAACGATTAGCACTTTCACAACTACAACAGAAAAAGAACATAGTGATCACTCCAGCGGACAAAGGTGGTGGTATTGTTGTAATGGATCATTCCAAATATAAGGATGAGGCACTCAAACAATTATCCCAACCACAATTTTACATACAGATGGTAGTGGATCCTACACCTAACTTCAAATCTGAGATTGATTCCTTTATAGATTTGGCAGTAGAGAAGGGCATTATTACTACACAAGTTGCTAGGCAACTCAAGGTAATTGAACCAATGCCACAATACTTATATCTAATACCCAAAATACATAAAGATCTACTTAATCCACCAGGCAGACCTATAGTATCAGGTCGAGGATCACTTACAGAGCTCTTACCTGCTTTTCTTACAGAACATCTGAAGCCACTACTTAGCATGGTTAGATCACGTATTCAAGACACCACAGAGTTCCTGAACATCATTGAAGACTCTCAGTTGGAAGAGGATTGGCTGTTATGTACATTGGACGTATCCTCTTTGTATACTAGTATTCCTCACAAGGCTGGTATAATGGTGGTGACTTACTGGCTAAACCAATCCAATCTATATACCACTGGATTTAATAATTTTTTGATTAAACTCACAGAATACGTACTACAAAAAAACATCTTTTATTTTGAAGGCAATCCATATTGGCAAATCAAAGGGACAGCTATGGGGGCATCCTTTGCCCCGATTTACGCAGATTTGTTTATGGGATATTTTGAACAGGCCTTCATATATGATGTCCAACACAATATTGACATTGGCAATTTGGATATCCGGCGGAGATATCTGGATGATTGCTGGTTGGTGTGGCGGGCTGGTATGGACGAATTATCCAAATTTGTTGCATACCTCAACAATAACCCTTTTGACATACATTTTACAGCTAATACTGGATATCATGAAATAGTCTTTTTGGATGTTGCGATTAAAAGATTACCTAACCACACCTTAGCCACATCCATACATAGAAAATTTCCACAATACAATACTTTACTTCATGCCACCAGCTCTCACCCTCGCCACATTATCAGCAACATCCCAAAGTCTCAATATCTGCGACTCAAAAGAATATGCTCCACAAATGTAGAATATTCTGCACAAACACAGGATTTAACAGCAAGATTTATTGACAGAGGATATAAACCTGAACATCTAACCAACACGGTGACCCAAATTAAAACCAGCAGAAGATCGGATTTATTGAAATGTAAGAGATCACAAGAGGATGATGGAATCCAATGTCAACAACCCATCAGATTAGTCACCACTTATGGAAACAATACATCCAGGTTTAGACAGATCGTTAGTAGACACTGGGACATACCAAAATCAAACTCATTTCTTAATGATATTCTCCCAGATACATGTGCTTTTTCTTACTCTAGGGGGCGTACCATCCATTCTCATTTAACACATTATAAAAGATTTACACCAGCTTCCACAATACAAAGAACACTTTTTGGGGACCCTCTAGTGGGCTGCTATCCTTGCGGACATTGTTGTGCATGCCAGCACATTTGTAAATCAAAGGAATTTACTAGCAAAAACACTTCTAAGGTTTACAATATTAACATTTTTGCAAATTGCAGCTCTGATTGGGTTATTTATCTGGCCTACTGTACCTGTTCTGCCTTTTATGTTGGTCAGACCCATCAGAATAAGAATCAGTGAACATCTAAGTGCCATCAGAAATAGACGAATAACAAATGCTCTATACAAACATAGCAAAAACCACACAGGTGCCTCGTTCAAGTTTGTTATTATAGACAAAATTCAACTCCACAGAAATTTTAAGATGGGATGGCACACCAGGTTAAACAACATGGAAAGTAAGTGGATTACAAATCTTGGTGCTTTTTCAAACCAAGATTGAATGAATGTGAAGTGCATGAAGGTACAGCTAGGCAATAATTTTATAAATTTTCAAAACATTTTTGTGTTAGCTGTACATACTTGTACCATCTATGATATTGAGAAATACTTCATGTTACATATCGTCATTCATTCAAGCCCAAATGTTACATGACATCTTACAAACTGAGATTTATAAGTGAGTCCTGGCCAAACACAAGCATTTTCATGGCTTTGAATAATATATTACATTTGCCGGTTTGCAATTAATTATTAGTTTAAATTATCTTTTAGGGACTTAGATTTCTATGTCTGATTAAATCTCTTATATTCATTGTATTGGTGTTTATATGATTGGTGTTTATATGATCCAAGTTTTGAATGTGTCAGATTAGCCTGTCGACCTATGGCAGGAGTATACCACTTTAAATGAAGTGTATATAAAGAATACCAGGATGTGAGGTTGTTTAGTAAATCAACTTTTTGAAATGAAGACATAACATTGATAAAGGCTTTACAAGCCGAAACCGGTCTGTTACTTTTATGGCAGGCAGCTTTATAGCTACCTCGAATAAAATCTATATTTTATATCTGCTGTCATGTGTGCTGGTCCCTCTTTGGTTTTGTGTCTATTGCTTTGGACCGTGCACCACAGTCCACCATACGTGCCTTGCTTCTTTGTATTGACACAATTACACCAAACCAAAGATGTCTGGTGAGCACACTGTAAACCACCTAACATTTAATGCATAGTCATACAGCCTTGAGCTGCTCAAACATCCTTGCCAGACTGAAACATCTGCAGAAGTATCAGGTACAAACAAACCCTGCATAAATAGCAATGTTCTGAAATATAACAGCTGTACTCACATGTAGAACAACATCTTCTAGCCAATACACACAATCCACTGGAGTCATGAAGCTAATATATCTCTGTCTGTCTCCATATAGCTGTTGCAATACATCACAAGTAATACATCCAGGCCGTCTTCCTCAAAATTAAGGTAAAGTGACAATGCCCAAGTGGAGTACTCAGTTATACACCACTGTTGCCATGGTATTGGCTAATGGAGTAGCTGCACAGATGATGTGCATGTAATTAACTACTTTGGAACACCAATTTGTGTCAGGATATCACATGTTGTCGATATTTAACTATAAAAGGATGGCTTGCCACACATTCAAACCATCTGTATATACCAGGAGAACATTACAAAGAAGATTGAAACACAAATTGAAAAAGATTGAAATAACAGTCAACAACACCTCGGGTTACTAATAAGGTATGTAGAACATTCAGTATGTTTGTGTATGTAGTACCTGTTCTGTAATAATTAAAGTGTATGCAATGCATATAGCTGAAACAGTTATCTTGTAGTGATGTATTGTTGAGCATAGTAACGCTTGTAGTATTTATGTATGAACTGCTGTAGGTCGCAAGGCAAACACCTCATACACCACAAGGGATGCTATATAAGGGCTTTGAACCCAACAATTCCTCTGCAGCCGCTGCCGCTGTCAGTGGCAGGGTTGGTCCAACAAGTACGTGCTATAACAGGGGATAGTATATGTTGATATATTGTAACAGTAGGCATATGTATGGGTGTATTACTGAGAATAACATGTCAAAGGTCGGCCTACTGTGCAATTATGATTTGCATTGTGGGATATTGTGCCAATAATTGCGTAATGTACAGTACTGTAAGCAGATATGTAGTACATTTTACATAGCATTACTGTTATGCTAGGCAAATGTTAGTTATGTCTGTTGGCATTTACAATACACAATAACAGGATACATATGACTTGTAGTCACCTGACAGTTTATCAGCATGATAGCAAAGTAAAATGGAAGAGCTAGTTAACTATCCATGCACATAAGATATGTAATAGGTTTATAGGTTGGTACTAGGCTGTCTGCCCAAGCGTATTTATAAGCCTAGCTAGAGTGTGTTGGCTTCCTCCACCCCCTTAGATTAGTTCCCTGTGCCTCTGAATAGCAGAGCCATTAGTTCCCTGTGCTTCTGTCCAGCAGAGCCACTGCAGTGATCCCCAGGGTACATGTCTGTCTCCCATCCTCCCATCAAGGTTTTCTTGAAGAGTGCTAGTGAGGGGCCCTGCCTGATGTACATTGGAATCATGTTCCAAAGCATGGGGAGTCTCTGGGTCAGGAATCTATCCCTCCAGCATGTCCTAGTTATCATTGTGGTTAGGTTTATATCCCTAGAGCATGTGTCTCTCAGGGGCTTTTGTTTAGGTGGAGCATATCCAGCAATACTGGGTTGGACATGGGCCCTGTATGTCAGGCAGAGGTCACCTCTGAGTACGCAGTATGCAACCGAGTACAGCTGGAGTTTCTTTAGTTGGGCTGCATAGGTCATCTGTTTGAGGTCAGTAATCCTCTTGGTGTGGTACTGTTGTGGTCTTTCAAGCTGTTGCAGTTGTCTTATAAGGTACATCCCAAATGGGGTGTTGCATCCTTTAATGAGTCTAATAAGTCATGAGTAGAGAGGCACAATGTCCTCCTTTGTTCTGGATGCAAACCCATTTGAGATTAGGAGGGGCACGTAGGAGGATATTCTAACCACCTTGGCATATGGTTATCAAAGGAGAGATTGCTATCTACTTGGGTTCCCAGATCCCTTATTACCTTGTCTGTATGTAGGGGACTACCACCTATGTGGTAGTCCACGGGTAATTAGTTTTATCCAAAGGGGATGACTATGCACTTTTTGGCATTCAGCTTGAGGCCATGATATTGACACCAGGTATCTGTCTCAGTGCGACCCTTCTGGAGGGTGTCTGTATCAGCTGGGGAACCAATTACTGCCTCTAGTTTGCAGTCGTCTGCCAACCTTTTCAGCCAAAGTCCTCCTGTGCTTGCCTGTACCTCAGAGAAGTATATACCGAACATGAGAACTCCTATGACTGAGCCTGGGGAACACCACTTGTAACTGGTTTACAGTCAGACCTAGGGTAAGCAACTCTCACTGTGTGGGCTCTGTCCGTGAGCCACTTTGCAAACTATCTCGTGACATAGGGGTTAATGTTCAGGTGGATGGGTATGTCTATAATACCAGAATGGAGAATGGTGTTGAAAGCCTTTGAGAGATCAAAATAGGCTGTGTGGACCTCCTTACCCTCATCTAATGCCTTGGTAAATGTCTCAAAATAGTCCACCAGGTTTAGGAGGCATGGTCTGCCCTTAACAAAGCCAAACTGGGTGGGTCAAAGGTTTGTAGGTACCCAATGTCTCTGTGAATGAGATCCATGATGATGTGCTCCATAGCCTTACAGACCAGGCTAGTCAGGCTTATAGGGCAATAGGTCCCGTGGTCCATTGTGGTGCCACCTTTGTGGAGTGGAATAACTGTTGCTGTGTGCCATTCAGGGGGCACAAAGCCTGATGTGAGTCTATTATTGAACATGGTGCTTAAGTGGGGAGCCAGTTCATTCTGAAGTTTGTGTAAAATGTAACCAGGGATGTTGTCCGTTCCCATGGATGCTGTGATAGTGGCTTTAGAGAGTGCAGCTTTTACCTGGGTAGTTGTGATTACAGGGACTCTGCATTCTTCCTGTATAGATATGGGCCCTTTAGGGGGTGAGAGGGGGGTAAAGGTAGCACTGAACCTATCTGCCAGAATGTTGGCAATATCAGTTGGTTCAGTAATGTTCATGCCTTTGTGCTGTAACTCAGAGTAGATCTGGGTGATGCCATTGAGATTTTTAACATAGCTATAGAATGCTTTGTGGTTGTCCTTGGAATTAGTGGTGGTTTTGTTTTCGTAGCTAGCTTTGGAGGATCTTATAAGGGATCTCACTTTCTTACTGAGGCTGACCAGGGAGCTCCTCCACTCATGGGATTGTACTCTCTTTTGCAACAGTTTCTTCCTTCTGTTGTACAGTTTGTTTATGGCAGGGGACCACCAGATTAGCTTCCTTTTTTGGGGGATAGTGTCTTGGTTCTACTTGGGATAGCACAATCCATGCACTCTTGTAAGTGCTTATAGAGTGCATTTGTGTAGGATTCAGCAGTTGTAACTGTATTGTCCATCTGCATAGGTGTCATGAAGTTCACCACTTCTGTCTTAAGAAGCATGAAGTTGGCTTTGTAGAAATATTTTACTGTGGTTTCCTTTATGGGGGGTGGGGGTGGGATATGGATATCAAGGATGATTAGCTTATGGGCGGATCGGACCAATGAGGAGTTGACTTCAGGTGTGGAACACCGGTCACTCATGTTGGTAATGCCTAGGTCTAGGATATTGTTGCCCCTGGTAGGGGTGTGGGAAAGTTTATCCAGGGCATTGGAGTTTATGAAGTCTGGAAAGCGTTGAGCTAATGAGTTGGTACACAAGTAGTTTTCCCAGTTAATGGTGGGTAGTTAAAGTTGCCCATTTGTAAGGTGTTTGGTTGAACCCTAATAATTTCCAGTACATCAAGAAAAGAGGAGTGGGAATCCTGGGGCGTGGTGGGGGATCTGTAGCAAGCTACAATTTGGATTGCAGTTTTGCCCAGAGTTAGTTGCACTTGGATAACCTTGGATGCCTTGTGCTAAGCAACTAGCCTGGAGGGGTGGATATCCTTAATGAATATGGACACACCTCCGCCTTGGGTGTTTCAGTCAAGGTTAAATGGCTGAAAAGTGTGGTATGAGTTGTAGTCTGGTAGTGCAGGGGTGCTCTCTGGAACCTTGAACCAGGTTTCAGTCACTGCACAGATATCAATGTTCTCCATTACAAGGAGTGCCTTGAGTGAGTGCATTTTGAGATTTAGACTTCCAGCATTGAGTAGCATTACCCTCAGATTGTGTTTGCCTGTTCCTGTTATGGTGGTGAATATGTTATTTGAACCTTGCTTAAAGAAGGCACTATAGGGGCAGCAAGAGCCTTAGCCAGTATCTGGAATCCTAGGGGTGACAAGTGCAGGCCATCTGTGGCAAGGCATCGTGGTCTGTTGACCATGTCATCCCAAGCAGACAAATATTGGATCCCCTTAGAATGACACCAGAAGCTTAGCCAATTGTTGAAGTCAATCATTTTGTCCTTGTACTGTGGTATCATTCTGGGTGATGGCAGAATGCTACTCAGGGCTAGGGTCATAACTGCCTGGGCTACAAGATCGGAGAGCTCTTCCATGTCTCTTTTCATGTAGTCCAGGGAAATGCATCTCAGGTCATTCACACCAACATGGACAATGACAGAGTCATATCTGTACTTGTTGTGGAGTGAACTGAGTGCGTGGGTTATGTGGCGGATCCTGGTACCCAACAGGCAGCTGACAGTAACCTTCTCCTTGTTAACCCTGGTGAGTGGGACATCAGTGTGCCTGACTACAGAGTCACCTATGACTAGTGTGTTGGGTACATTGTTTTGCCTTATTGGCTGTGGTTGAGTGGCACACTGAGTCTGTGGGCTGTGTGTCATTGGGGTTGTGTTGGGGGTGGAGGCTGCTTGCGTTTCCGCTTTGGAGGTCTCTGTTGCTTAGACAGATTATTATTGACAGCCTCCGCAAATTTTTTTGTGTTACTATGTTTGGATTTTGGTGGTGTAGATTTAGTGAGACTATGTGATGAGTGTGGTGTGGTGCAAATGTTTACCTTCTCCACATAACTGTCAAGTACAGTTTTGGTTGGAGAGAGCTTTACCTCCAGTTTGGCTAGATAAGTGCATCTCTCACAGGTTTTTGTGTTGGGTGGTAGGTGGAGAAGGTTGTCTGTGTACATGAGGTAATTTCTACATTGCCTCAAGATGCCCAGATTCATCAGATAGACAGGAGAGAACACTGGGAGCCCACCCTTGGACATGCCTGAATATAAAACTATTTTCCCCTAGATAAATGAAGAAAGTGAGTACAAGAGCTGTTTTATTTATTTATTATTTGTTGACTGGGAAAGTCTGATTAGGTTCCACAGAGCCTGTTTTCAGCAGAGGCCTCTGGAGAAATGCTCCAGATGCATGTCTTTGGAATGTGGGAGGAAACCGGAGTACCCAGAGGAAACCCACACAAACACAGGGAGAACATGCAAACTCCACACAGAAGGCACCCCAGCTGAGAATCAAACCAGAAAACCTCTTGCTGTAAGGCGACAACGTTAACCGCTGCACCACTGTGCCACCCGTTTTACTCTAAGCAAGTGAGAAAAGTATGTACAAAAACTGTTTACCTCCAGGTAATGAGGAAGATCGAGTGCTATAGTAATTAGTAGCTTATTTAGTGCTTACAAGTTCTGAACAAGTGCTTACCATGAATAAGCAATCCAGATAGGGTCTTGGATAACATAAACACACTGCCCCCCAACAGATACACAATCATATATCCATGTACACTACAGAGCCCCTGTAACCACAACTATGCAGGTACAAGCTGCACTCAGGCTGCATGGGACTTGTCCACATCACAGGTTGTATCATACACATATGGCAAAAAAAGTTGCTCTCCACATACACATCATGTAAAACATAGCTTCATGTCAAGCTGTCTACACACTGAATGGTGCACACCAACAGTTATCACAACCCACAAAGGAGGAGACACCACTGATAATGGGAAGTACTGCACTACTACCCTGTTGAGTCTGGTCTGAAAGGCCATGAACCTTGATCAACATATTTTATGTCAGCAGTACAGATGTAGATGACAGTAAGGTTGATTTCACACTGCATATCATAACCTTGCCAGGTAATAGGATATCATCACCCATACTGTGTTCCACCTACACTCAGTATACTAGATGTACATTCCTATGTCAAAGGAGTGTTTTGCAATGGGACTGTTGGCAGAACCAACACTGCAGAAGATGTCTGAATAATACATGCACATCACACCAATGTCAGCTACAGTAAGACAGGGTTAATTCATTGTACTCCCCCTCATTGTAGTCTATACCACACAGACTAACAGAAGGCATCTGCCTATTGAAGTATGCAAATGACTATGACCTAGGAGCAATAGCTAACTCAGAGTGTTGTGGTCAACATACAGAAGGGGCTTTGTGGGTGAGGTGTGTGACATATTGCCATAATCTGACAGCTACATATTGCATTGTCACCCCTATGTTAATAACCCTGTACCCATGAACTACCATCTAGGCAGCAGTCAACATAATGGACACTGTGTGTAAGGGATGCAGCTGGACAATTGTCTTTCCTGTGATAGTTACGTCACCACACCTGACAGGTAGTCATATGTGGCAACCCTAATCATGACAGAGTGCCATCCATGAATATAGAGATCATTGTCCAGCCATACTCAACACTCAAGTGACCCATATCAGATCACATATTTCCTTTAAGGGGTATTGGCCATGTTCAGATGGCCTACACTAGCCTTCCCAATCCCCACCTCCACTATGTAGCATGATGCCTACCCTGAATAAAGCCATGTCCAACCCAGTGATGTTGGACATGCTACACATACACATCCTGATCTCAAACACATACTTCATGGACATCCACCTTCCTAGTACAAGGATCATCACATGCTGGACAGATCCTTGTCCCATACATTTTACATACTCCTGCCATACTATGCATTCCTGTACAGCAAAGTTGCACATTGCCCCGCTCTCAGACATGGTGTGATGACCGCATGGTAAATGTATCATTAACCCTGTGGATCAGCTATGTGGCACTGCTTGACCTGGCCCCAGAAACCCACCTGTCAGCTACAGCTAAGTAAAATGTCATCCTCAATTCATACATGGCCCAGGGCATATAGCCTACTAGTTGACTTTGACCGTACATGCTATAGTTGATATCCATCCCTGCAAATACCATCAGGTTAGCCAGTGTCCCATGCATATCACATCTGCAAAACAGGTGATACATGGCAGGATGTTGAACTGCTGTACAGTGCCATGTAGATGTATATGGCAAAACACATACATGTAAAACCTTCCATGAGCAAGTCTGCAGGTTCACAGATCATGTCTGTTAAGGCAGTGTAAGTCTATATGTGATATATACACAGCATCAAGGTCAACTGCATTAATGTGGACACATCCAGGCATGTGCTGATAGGTAAGAACACCAGTACAGGCAAACAGACATGCCCACATAAAGACAGCATCCACATGGAGTATGAGCAATGTAATCAGGTGACTCACACACATATATGGTGATAATATCCAATCACCATTGAGTGTCAAATGTGTGTGACACAAAAATGTCAGTAGTGTCAGTGTCATGTAGATTTGCAAAGACAACTATTTAATTGTAATAAATGTGATACACATGTATGTTCAGCTGTAGCTCTGTATGTCTCTGTGAGTTACTGTGACCTGTCTCCATCATTATGTCTTCCAGGTATGCCGAGTGCAAGGCTACCACCTTATACTCACTTGGAGGATGAGGCCCTCACGCCAAACCTACATGACAATCATCATGTCCTGTTCAGCCATGTGCCACAGGATTCACAGCAGTGAGATGCCCTGTGGCAGGAACTTCGCAGGAAGGTTAATGATGTGGGTGGCCACAACCGCACATACCAGCAGCTGCACAGACACTGTACAGACCTCATTAGATGGGTGAAACAGCGTGCAAATGCAATCGCCAGGGAACAAGGTGCAACACGTGGTGGGCCACCATCCCAGCCCCCACTCACACGTACCGAGGAGCTATTGGCCAACCTGGGGACATCTGCAGAACAACATCCACAAGCCTTAACTGATATTGTGGAGGTGGGTGTCTCTCAACCACCAAGCCTGCAGTTTCCTGGTAAGTCACTACCGCACATATAACAACTATATTCCATACAGTTACATGTGTCACTGTACAATATGCAATGTAACATCATATGCAAAGCATGTATACACACATGCCGCGTATTATAGTATGCTACTGTGTGTATGCACACATGCGCATACTCCATAATATAGTCTAGTGTACTGGCATATGTGTTAACATGTACATTGCACCCTGTAGCTATCATACAAGCATGGATAATGATCATACTGCTGTGTCACTCCTATTTAGGTACCTCTGGCATTCCGCCGTGACAGCAGCCTGTTGCAGGTGAGACTGTTATTATTTATCAGACATGTTAATGCACAGATCTATCTGCCATGTAGCCATTCACCACATGTACACATAATGTATGGTCCTATCACAATATACAGGTCGGATCTGCAATGCATCACAATGGCTAACCATGTGCAATACTTGCAAACTATGTGAAACACTGACATGAAACCTCACAAACTGTCATTGCCAGATGTGTGGACAGCTGTGCATACAATGGTGGAGGTGTTGTTCACAGTAGGGACATGTACTACAGATCAGAACTACACATGTGGGGAATACAAACAGTACTACACAGTGAGCTGGAGTATGTCCAGCCCACAGGATTCACCGGTGTGGATTATACAAATGTCACACAATGTGATGTGCTATCTGACATGTCCATGACATCTAGTGGGCTGGCTGCAATGCTGCCTAACTATCCTGAAAAACATATCCCACATACCAAACATACCACCCTTTGTCTGCATAACCCTGTCATCAGTGGAGCATATGACATCTATGGGTATATGTCATATGGGACAACACAGACATGTGAAATAGATGCCCATCACAACCATTTGGCCAACACATGTACACACATGCCCATGGAGGATGGCCAGAGACATGAAGCAACACACACAGTAGAAGTGATGTACTTGTGTGTACACTCTGTCATACATTGGCTCCACATGGTCCAACTATGGCCTTTGTGTAATGGTTATATTGCAGATGTGGAACACTAGACATCCTACAGGCCTGTGCACATCTTGTGTAGGCATGACATCAATCCCTCACATAAGATGTGTTGCATATCTTGAGTGTGTCACGACATGACAGCAGTCACCTGTACAATATCCACATACATACACAGACAACCACATCAGCCCACAGATACAGTACATTCCTCTTGCTGGTGTTGGACATCACTGTCATCCTTGCTCCTCATGTGTGTGTGTGTGTGTGTGTGTGTGTGTGTGTGTGTGTGTGTGTGTGTGTGTGTGTGTGTGTGTGTGTGTGTGTGTGTGTGTGCGGTACACAGATGTCATGTGGGACATGGTGTACCGACGAGTTTGTCATGTCTGGCCATAGTTGCCAGGTAGCAGCAATATGGTTGCAGATGTGCAGGGGTGTCATCCGTATACCCTTCAGTGATCTGTGTCATACATTCCACATCATGGTTTAGTATGTATACACCTCAGTGATGTGGGTCATATTCCACAGTATATACATGTATTGTATCTGAACACAGTCATGTCTATGAACAGTTGTCTGTAACTCACATTGTATAGCAATAGAGATGCCTCATGAATCCCTGCAATGGCCATGCACATCAGCTAAATGTGCAGTATATCTGTGGGATGGACAGACAACACTGCATTGGGACACCATTACTCCACTGTATATTTGACAGGACATCATTGTGTTAAACACGTATGCATGTCATTGCACACGTCAGCAGATCACGTCGTACTACATGTGATTGTCAAGGTCATATGCCACCATCAGGCAGGTGTACTGTTAACCTGTACTTGTCTACATGGTGCAACACAAGGATGTATGCTAACTGCTACTATGATTGTATAATTTGAATGTCTTCTACTATGACACATGCATGCTGTTGTGTGCAACCCAGGGATGTATGATAACTACCACTATTATTGTCTTAGCTGCATGCCGTCTGCCATATCACATGCATGTTGCATGCCTTCTGTCAAATCACATGCATGTTGGGTGCCATAGCATGTGTCTGTGTGTGTGTCTGTGTGTGTCTATTGTATAGATTGTAATATACAGTTCTTGTCTGGCCCTCACAGGTGATCTACGTGCATTCCCCTCCTGCGGTCCATCTGATGTTAGTGTCCCCACAGACTCTAGCACTGATGATGAACATATGATTGAGGCACAGGCAAGGTTGTCAGGGGCTGAATCTGTGCAATTGGTTGCAATTCCACCTATATCCCCCTCATCCCCACACACAGTTCTCATACTAACACATATCCCATCACCAGTGGCCATAGAGGAAGGACAGTTGGCGTGTGGTAACTTGGAACAGGAAAGTATGGAGGCTATGGAAGGTGTGCCTGCACACCATGGTGTCAGCCAACTGACTGGTGATGTCCCACACAGGCAAGTGGCCAGTGCTGCTCATAGGAGGACCTCTGGCCAACATGCCCCTGCAAGACAGAGCGCAGCAGCTGGTGTCACCAGACGCATGTTTCAGGCTGTAATGGAGGCACAGGCACATGCTGAACAGCACAACAGAGAAGATCAAAGGCTTCAGAAGGCTGCTGTCAGTTCTTTAAACAACAACATCCAGACAATGGTAAATGCTCAGCAGCAGATTGCTGAAGCTTTGGATAGATGATTGGGTGACATGGTTGGAGTCCTTGACCATGGCATGACAATCCATGAGCATGAGCTGTCTGTGCTGGAACATCTGGTAGGAGTGAGGCGTCGGGCACCTGGATGTAAGCCAGCTACATCACCTGTTTCAGGTTTATGTGAATGAGCTACCTCACATGCCCGCTCCCATAGTGGTGGTGACAGCAGCAGTGCAGCTGGTGCTGTGCTGTCCACACCAGGACACAGCAGGCCACGTGCACATGGCCCTGGATGGTCCCAACAGGGACACAGTTCCAGTGAACATGTGTCATCAGACAGTACCCAATCTGCACCTCTGCCTGGTAATGCCAGTGCAACCCCTGGCAGGCACAGGTCACGTGGCTATGGCCGGATGCTGTGAACTGTAAAACCTGGCCTGTACAGTCTGCAGCTGTCAATAATACCCCTGTGTAGGCCAGACACATGCCAGAACTGTGTGCATACATACACGCACACACCAGAAACATATGTAGGGCACTGCAACACACACATGCATAACATCCACACACACACAATTAGATCAAAGGTCCTAATCCACACACATGATGTCATCCAGTGGTGCAGCCTAGGCCTCTGGCAAACATTATCACCCTGTGCATATGATGATGCCTGTGCCACATCCCTGTCATCCACACCATCGGTGCAGGGACATGCTAATATGGTCTGATGCACAGGGTGAACAGACTAGGAAGATAAATGTAGATTACAATTGTTGTGTACTGTTGACAGGCAGCAGACATACCATGTAGTACAGGTTTACAATGCATTTTGTACTGTTAACAGTATGTGCCTTGTGAAACAACAGTAACTGCATGTTGGTCATGATGTTCTGCTTTACTCCTTCAGGTCTAATTGCATGTGCCGGTGGATGTCAGTGTTTGCAGTTAAGTGTCCCATATGTAAATGTGGACTACTCACAGGTATGTATGAAAATACCAGCATGCACCTTGTAGCTTCCACATCAAAGTTAGAAAGTCCCACATTCCAAACACATCTACAGATCTACTGATCCCAGAGCATGATAGCTGTGTATTAAGCTACTGTGGCTTCAGACGTGACATCCATACTGGGTGACATCACAGGTACAGTTACATGGACTAGGGAGGTAAGAGAGCGGTCTATATGATGACAAGGGTAGAGGCCAGTGGGAAGCATGATGCCTCATTGGGAAGCAGTAATACACATTCCCATGACAGGATGTGAAGACACAACTGCACTCACGCACTCATGTATTCACACACATTAATTCAGAGACACAGTAACACACCCACACACTCATGGATTCACTGACACAGTAACACACACAGACACACACACACACACACACACACACACACACACACACACACACACACACACACACACACAGTTGCTAGTGTTGAGACGAGGACCCCTGCCTAAGTGAAAATCATCATTACAGTACTGTGCACTTACATGACGCACCACAGAGATTACACATGTACAGGTAGTCAGTATGGACTAAGATCGGGGACATCAACATGGATAGTAGATTGCATCACCTGGATGGGGGGGGTCTTATCAGTTCACTCTGGTAACATACATCCTCACTCCAGGGACCAGACAGCCATACATACATACATAATACACAAACACACACACACACACACACACACACACACACACACACACACACAAGCACACTGTGGCATTCACTATTGAATACACCTATGTCACGCACATACAGATATCACACATATGTGAGATACACATCCCTGCCTATGTCCTGCTTTCTACATTGCAGTCTGTACAGATGTCTACAACAGTGTACAGGAGAGTGAGTAACAATTGAGATGTATTCCCCACCATACGTGACATATATGGACACACACAACCACACATGCCAGTACTGTGAACTAAACACCTGCCTATCTCATGATACATATGACAGACTTACAGCAATATTGCACGCATTACAAAGTGTACTGATGCTTCCTTTGGTAACTGTGCTGATATATGCACATGGGAGGTCTTAACTATTACAGGTGTCAAGTGATTTACCTTCGGTGTCACCCTGACTGCTGTCTATGTTGTGTGTGTTCCCCTTCAATTAACAAAACCATAGCTTAGCGGTTACACAGGCTATTGTAGGACCGCTTGTGACACACCTGTGAGCTGTCCTCAGTAAACATCCATCTGCAAAGATGCCCCACCACTTAGTTATGTCCACACATCTGTCCATACCTGAGGTACATCCTTCCATACTTTCAGCATATCACCATATACAGTTGTCAATGTTGGGGCTGCAATGCAACTGCATGATGTACTAAGACACATGTCACCTGCATACATCAGCAACTGCACACACACATGGTATCTGAATGCACACCACTACATGTACATGTGTGTAGGTCCTACATTCCTGTCATTTGGGCATGTTTGTAGGCATTGCAATTGGTTGACATGTGTAATGACATACATGACACATGGACTGTTGTATGATATGATAGGTGTAATGGGTGACCAGTACAGAAGGAATGTTACCTCTGTCAACATTGATATCACACCTTATGTACTGTTAGCATTCAGCAGCCATGGACCTACATTCCATGTGCATGTGTGTAATGGCTATAGCCACCTGTCTGCACAAAGGACAACAACAGCTATGCTATTTACATATATGTTATATGTGTGTGGCATGTACATATCCAGGGCAGGTACATGTATGTCATATCCAAACATGAGGGTGTTTACTGGTGTACAGCAACAGTCATCTGTTAATGCTGTAAATAACCAGGGGCCCCTGGTATATGTACAGCTGACCTGGTTACAAACAGTGGTATCATTGCATTGCATAATACATGATGCAACTATGTCAGTACATGGGGTACACTGCACAGTTGATGTAGAGCTAGGTATAGTCCAGTGGTCAAGGGCCACATGGTGTTGTACTATTATATGTACTACCCCATGTATGGGTGTGTGTTGGTGGTCCAAGGGCATGGTGGTGTCTGAGGGTTACATCCTAGAATGCAGCTTTTGACACTGTGTTCTGCACTTGACTCATCTGTGATGCCTTTTGTGGGAGTACTGCTCAGTACATGTGAGTGGCCTGTATATATGTGCGGACAACACCACCTCGAGCGGTTCGTACCTGTGCTATGGCCCACATGCCTGGTTCTGAGGTATATGGTGGTAGTGATGTTGTGCGCTACAGAGCCTTCAGCCAGGTGTTCTTCACTGCACAGATGTCAATATTCCCCATTCTTGGATCTACAGTGATCAGCTGTGATTACGAACACTACACATCTAGCACTGGTTAGCATAAGCATTCAATGCAGTTGTCCTCTAGGTGTCAGGGTGTTATCCTGTCTTTAGGACATTTGCCTTGGAATGGCACTATATGGGCGAATGTGACCTAGGTATTAACCCCACTCCCTTGAATCATGGATGCATGTGATATGTGACAAAGGCCTGTCTACTTTCAGTCATGTCATCCCAAAATGACAAACACTAGACAACCTCATAATTACATCAGGACATTGGCTCATTGTACTGGTCAAGCAGTTGCCACTCCTAGCAAGACATCACTGTGAGTGGTAGTATTGTGCTTGGTATAGAATGGTACATCTAAGGTGACGGACAGCAGCAGATGTTGTGTATAAGACCGGTGTCAGATATATGTAGTGCAGAATTCCTGCTAACAATGACAACTACTAATGCTGGAGTCCATTAAAATGTGTTCTTTACATCTAACTGTAATAGCATGGCCACTGTGGCCTTCTGTGTTTAGAATCAGAGTGCATCCTAAACAACCCTGTGCTACTAAGTGTATGATCATGCCCAGTATAACCTTGTGTAGATGGAAACATAGTGCAATCCGAATAGCCCTGTGCTACTAAGTGTGTGAGCATGCCCAGTGACACCTTGTGTTGGTTATGTGCCTCTATGTGTATGGGCATGGCCATTGTAACCCTGTATAGTGATAGTAGTCATCAATTCCACAGATGGGCATACTCCAGTTCAAGATGGATTCCTACTTTAAACACACAGGTTCACAGGTATGTACATCTTAACTGCCAGCATCACTGTTGATGCCCACATTCCTAGAAGGTCACAGTGACAGCTTTGAAATGTGTAGTCTCTGTGGCGCGACTCATAACTATGCACTTTTGTAATAGTGATATGTAGATAAACAGGTGTTCTGATCCCACCACTGGCATGTGTGTCTCTGCCTGAGGACAGAATAATGCGTTTAGACTGCTCTAACTCCATACAATTCCTATACCCACCTTTGGCAAGGATGATGATGTCACCCACCTAGAAATACACCTCTGGGAGTGTTATGACCCAGCAATCTCGGTAGCATGTTCTCTAACTGTGTAATGCTGTAGTGTGATAAAGTAGTTAGGCCAATGTTCTAATCCCAGACTTGCCAACTGTGGGTGTGTGTGTTTGTCTCTGTCTGCCTGAGGACTGAATAATGCTTTTAGACTGCTCATACTCCATACAATTCCTGTACCCACCTTTGGCAAGGCTGATGATGTCACCCAACTAGAAATACACCTCTGGGAGTGTTGTGACCAAGTAATCTCAGTAGCGCATTCTGTAACTACGTAATGCTGTAGTGTGATATAGTAGTTAGGTCAGTGTTCTAATCCCAGATGTAGCAACTGTGTGTGTTTGTCTCCATCTGTCTGATGACTGAATAATGCTTTTAGACTGCTCACACTCCATACAATTCCTATACCCACCTTTGGCAAGGCTGATGATGTCACCAACCTAGAAATACACCTCTGGGAGTGCTGTGACCCAATAATCTTGGTAGCGCATTCTGTAACTGCGTAATGCTGTAGTGTGATAAAGTAGTTAGGTCAGTGTTCTAATCCCAGACTTGCTGTGTGTGTGTGACAAGTACAGTGCTTTGTAGAATATGCACTCTGTACAAATCTCATGACCACCTTTGTCAATTTGCTGTTGTCATCCACCTTGGAATACACCTGTAAGAGTGTTGTAACCCAGTATTCGCCATAGCTCATGCCCTAAAAGCGTATTGCTGCAGTGTGATACGGTAGGTAGGGGTTCGAATACAGGACATGGCAAATGTGTGTGTTTGGCTGTCAGAACCTGTGTAGAGGTGGCTGTGAGTGTCTAACCACTGGACATGTTGGGGAGATTTTGTAGTTTTTCTATATGGTGTCCACCTTATGACACATTGGCCACCTCATGAGGAGTATAGCTGTCAGTCAGCCATGGGACTGTGTTGGCAAGCCAAACCCCTACATCTGGCAAAAGGCCTGGTGAACAAAGTATGCAACCCTACTAGTACTGGTATATGTCCTGCACCCATGTGCCATACACAAACACACTTGCCTAGGATATCCCACTATGTTGCTAGTACCATGCACATTGATGACAGATATTAGGCATGGTGTGAATGCAGTGGGCTGCAGAGGACATGGCACCCTGTAGAGTGGTACAATAGGCACATATTTGCAGACAATGTGCCTTCACTATGTTCCCCACTGGATGCCTGCAACATATGTGGTGCCATGAAATGTGATCCACAGAGGCCATACAATGCCGTACACATGTGCCCTGTATGGACCAATGCCACTAACACCAGGGAATACCTGTATCATGCTATCAATGCAGGTGCTGGGTCGACCTGCTGACTATAAGCAGGTTTCGCCGAACCAGGCCGGTATTGGCATATCGGGGGATAACAGTCTGTGTACACAACATGTGCCTGCCAAACCAGGTACACCTGTACATGTCACTGCACAGTATTGTGTGACATGCACATCCCATGCAATGTCCATGTGAAGGACTATCAATCACAGACATGACATGTATTGCAAAGCTATGGCCATACACACTGGTAACCAGGATGTCAGGGCAGATCATGCTGTACCCATCTGTGTGGGACATTGCAGACACTACACCCCTGTACCGCACTGCACACCATTGTCGGGTGACGCAATGCCAAGGATTACCCCTCACCCAGCCTTGTACAGCCATCTTGCACAGCCAACCACTACACACCCATGAAGCAATGCATACATGCATGTCAGTACTGGAACCTTGTGTCTGTGGGTGAGTTATGATGCTCCCAACCACAGTCACTCTCAGTATAACCCTCGTTGGCATACCAACAAATGTCAACCACATTCACATGCCCTAGCCCATAGAACCTCCAGATATCCCCTGTGGTGCATGTAGTCTTATGCATTACTGCAGTGTGGCAAACTACGTAGTTAGGTTGTGCATTTGTGGCCCTGGCAAAGAGTGTCAATGTGAGTCCATTAGAGAGTGTGGTTGTGGTGACAATGGCATCTGTTCACGTGGACAGCTATGTGTGCTACACCTAATGTATGTCTACTATATCTCTGTTGGAGATGTCTCTCACTTACTCACATATATATATGTTCTTACAGCACAGCAACACGTCGGCTTTGTGGCACATGTAGTAACTTCATGCACATGTAATAGTAATGACTAGTCAGTCAGGGGGTTGACCCCTGTACTGTTAGGCATGTGCCAGATGATGCCTAGGGTTTACTCTCCAAGCCCTTCTCTGGTGTACTTTGCCTGTCCCTCCCACACACTGTCTGGTGGATGTGGACGTGTACACCTGCTCAGCAGCAGCATGTGTATTGTAAGTGATGGACATGATCAGGTGATGGCCTCTGCACCTATTGCAGTCCTTCTGTAACTGATTGCATGTGGAACAGCTGTGATGTTGTTCCATAGCCATTCACATAATAAACACAGTACACTATCTAGGAACATCATGTTGGTATTTGGCCATGACAGTCGCTGTGAGTGGTACCTGGATGTGGTGTTCTGAAACGGCATCACAGATGATATCTGGATGTACCTGAAACATCATATACAGTGGGAAATAGCCTAAAGACAGGTGACACACATGACTACAGCATGTAAGTGTAGCTATGCTGCATTGAGACTACTACCTGTTTAACATGTTGTGTGTGGTAATGGCTATTCTGCATGTTTTAATACAGACATGACAGTACTCTGTTCATGAGGGACCCCCATCTGTAGGGCCATCTGTGAACTGCTCAGTGTGTGGAACCATTTGTTTCCTGTGTTACACACTGAACACACATCTGTGCACAGCAGGAGCATAGTGTGAGGATTGCAGACAGTATATGATGACAGGGATGTGTTACTGCCATCGCATCCCTGACTGGACATATGTCACATGAAACAGTGTATGACAGACACTGTCTGGGGTTCCAAGTGACAAGCCAATAATGGGCAACTGTTCATTGCTGCAGTCACATGTCTACTACACATTGTATAGATGTCATGCAGTATATATGCATGTTTTGTGCTCCCTCTGCAAATGTATACCATCTGTTGTGTTGGGTTGATGGTGATATCTATGCATACTGTTGTAGGTAACGTTGAATGCTGTTGTCTATCACTAAGACATATGTGGGTTTAAACTGCAACACCATAGGCTGTATGGGTTGGGAGGTACCGGCAGAACCTCCTGTCCCATTTCTGCTGACCATAGCATGAGGCACCAACACATCTGGGGCTTAGCCTTGGACCACAACCTCCGTTGGTTCTGCACCACCTTCTGGTGGTAATACCAGTGAAGATGGGGCATGTCCCCCCTGGGAGTAGGACCAGACAGGAACATGTCTGCTGTTGTGCGGTCCCAGACTTGTTGCATTGGGGGTTCACTAAGGGGTTCTGAAGCCAGATATGCAAGCTCAAGGGCAGAGTGTCACATTTACAGGGTGATGCTGCCCCTCCTGGACAGCCCCCAGCACTGCATCCTTTGCAGCTGTTTAGGTGCAGTGGCAGCTGTCCATGGCTGGGGACCTCCATCCCACTCTTCCCATGGGCTTGTGAATGCCAAACACCCATCCCCGTCCAAGGTGTATCCCTTCACATGTGTCATATACTGACCCTGTATGCTGTCTTGTCTGTGATTCTACCCTACCTATCCTCCACGACCATACCTATTCTCCTGTCCCCACATCCAACCCTCACCCTACGGAAACATAAGGCCAATCAGCTCCTAGGACAACATCTGCCCTACACATAGCTGTCCATTTCACACACGTGCCCACTGAACACATGTAACCCTTGTGGTATGCATCACAACATACTCCTGTTATCCTCACCCCTGACCCTCAGGTGCACGATCCTGGTATGCACATCACTCCTAAATGGTCCAAGTACACGTGATGAGGATGACCCCATTGTTCACACAACACTACCAGTCCCTCTATGGTTACCCCATTTACTTTTATCATGATGATGATGTTGCACACAGCACCTTGCAAGAGTACTGTTCACACATAATGACTGGACAGGTACTGTTGTGTTAATGTACATTACATGCACAGAGTGATGTATACGGCCAATGTACAGCTGTTTGCGTGTATGAATGACACATGTCTGTCTGAGGGAGTCTTGAGATTACATACGGTAACACCACTATATAATACAGGTGTCATTGGCGTTTCCCTTTTCATTCGTTTGTAATGCTTTGTTGCCACATGGTATGCTCCTGATATATCTCTATATATGTATGTACCTATATGCTGGACATAAACACTCACATATACATCTGCATGATGGAATACATTCCTATACTGTTGAATGACTGCGCTGTATGATATGTTTGTGGTGCTGTCTGTTGTCTGTATATCTGCCATGGCATATTGGTAAATCACATTAGCTGTGTGTGCAGGGTCCTGGTTCCGAGCCTTGCAGAGGACATTTATTCTGTTGCATGGCAGAACAAGGCCATTGGATACGGAGGGTTAAGACACATTAAAGCAGTTGTAAGTGGGTGTGTGTGGGTTTGCATGGTGTTAAGCAATGCTAACCTCTGGTTACAGCTTCTTACACTCGGTTAGCCTCTACATTGCTTTACTAGTGCAATACTAGCATACTGGTAGCCAAACAGGCTTACACCCGCTCGCTCCCGCACTTGCAAATGCACCGACATTGGTGCTTGCATCTGACATTCACACCCCTGGGTGGGAGCGAGGACAACAATATTACCTTGTGATGCCTATTACATCAGATTACATGCCTACAGTATTGAGAATGGCTTCCCATTAGGTGACGGCATGCCGTTCGACTGTATGGAATCGGCGGCCTGTCCAGTGATTTATTCATACTATTTGTGTGTTCCTCTTACAATCTGCACCCATCTGGCTGATACATGGGAACTGAGACTCTTCAATACAGACAAGTAATTGGGTTTTGGGACCCACATCCATCGGCCGAGTCATGCTACCGCATACCTATATAGGGTTGCCACCTTTTCAATTGCCCAATGTGGGACTTTTATGTAAAAGCATCAGATTTTGCAGGACAAAACATACCCACAGCCAGTACAAAGGAAAGAACTTCACTGTTTTACGTAAATAAAAGCTTATTCTTGTAGCATTATAGTTGCTTATTCTGTTTCTTATAACATGTAGGTGTTTCAGATACAAAATCATTGTTTTATGCAACTACTACAGAAAATATAGGAAAATCTTTGTTCTAAAATCTCAAGACATTTACCATTTTTTCAATTATTTTGCAGGACACAACTGCCCAAAGAGGGACTGTCCCTCGCAAAGGTGGACAGGTGGTAACCCTAACCTATTATTCTATCATCTTTCTAAGGTAGTCAGCGGAATATGTGCTTTCTGTCACTATCAGACCTCTCATACGAATGGGGAAAAATGAACACTGAATCAGGGACACTGCATAACAACATCAGGGACACATTTAGAATTTTGGTGCTATTAACCTGATACATTGACAGACCCAGAACATATGTATTCATATACATTGTCTGACATACATGCTGTTTATGACTCTTAAATGTTGTTGTTATTCATTACATGTATTCCACCACCTTTCCTCCTAATGTCACTAGTTCTAGGAGGGTTTAGGTGGGACAGAGTTAGATTCTGAGTTGTAATCAGGGATGTCCCTGGTAATCGGGGACAGTTCAATGGTATGGTCCCTATGTGTTACCCCAATGGTTTACGGACTATCCAGTGGATGTGCTCTTAGGAGTTGGGAGGTATGGGCATCTGCTATGCCCGCACTGGAATATTACTTACATCCACGGGGCGGTCCTAATATGGCTCTGGCAGCCAACACCTAAATGCCTAGGCCGATAATCGCATACCAATAGTTCCCCTACCTGCCACTCCTCTACAGCACTCATCCTTACTGTGGGCGCTGGTGGGGTATAAACACACCACTACACACTGCCCACTCTCCCCGTGTCGGGACACATGTCGTACATTGTGTCGACCTATGTGTTATCAGGCTTGCACAACCTACTGGTCCGTGTACATCTACAGCCTGGTTTGATGAATTATTTCCGGGACTGGCTCCGATCATTAATTTTTGGTGTCCCACAAAGGATATCAATGTCTATGTTTCAAGTGTAGACCTTGCAGGTCTCTCCCACTGGCAGTATCCTGCTGGTGGTCTGGGAAGCAGTGGTGTGTTTACCTTTATTGTGTGTCTGTATCTCTCACCGGCCTAGCTGGGTGTATGGCGGGGGTTGATGCTACGTGTTACACATTTGTTTATTGGACCTCCCACCAACATACTACTCATAACTGCTGTATCATATCCTAGCTATATACATGTGTATATTTACTGTAACATATATATATATATATATATATATATATATATATATATATATACACACATATATATATATATATATATATATATATATATATATATATATATATTTACATTAATATATACAGATATATCTGCATATGCATGCATACATGTATATTTATATCTTGCTGTCTATATATAGCTATATATATAATCTAATGACATATGGGTCTATGGTTGTCTGCATATGTATATATTCATATGTGGGTATGTATCTTTATTCTTTCTCTGTATGTATACATTCATACTACGGTGAAGGAGAGGCATATCTCTATGTTGCTATGGATAGATATTCACACACATAGCTCTACATATATACGTCTACATCTGGTTATTCCGTTCCTTGCCATATAGATTACACTTTGCTTTAGTGGGTCTCGCAGTGGTTGTGGCTGCTTGCTGGGTGACTCCTCTGCCCAATGAACAGATATGCTTGCATCCCTAGGTCTGTCCATACTGGCCAACATCAGTCAACACCTGCACACCTAGACCCATAAGTAGCTACCCATAGTTCCCCCCACCCTAGCCTCCTCAAAAGCACCCATCCTTACTCTGGGACCTGATCGCTTCTGGACACACCACTACACGCTGCCCACTCTCCACTTCACAGGACCCATTTCATACAATTGCCTCTGCCCATGGGTCATCAGGGTTACCCACCTTTGTATTCTGAGTCTGTATACACCGCGGACAAAATGGATGGTCTATCACCTTCATTTGGTTTGGCCAGTTTTTGGGGTGTCCCGCAAGGGATGCTCCAGTCTGTGTTCCATGATTAGGATCCACAGGTGCACTGTGTACCCACCCGGTTGTATCCTGCCTGTGGTCTGGGGAGCAGTGGACACTTTACACTGATTGCGTGTATATTTCCCATGTCCAGCTGTGTGGGGGGGGGGGCATGCTGCGTGAGTCATGTTTCTTGCCTGGGATCCTAACTTCCATTGGCATAGCCTGTGAACATTTGTCATTCCTGTGTGCTTTTTCCTATCATAGCTGAATATCTCTGTATATCTACGCACACACACACACACACACATATATAGATATATATATGTATTTATGTATGTATATATGTACATGTATATATATATATATATATATATATATATATATATATATATATATATATATATGTCTATACATATATGTATATATATATATTTATATGTATGTGTGTGTCTGTAAACCAATACATACCCCGCGCATATGCACTTACACATGCGTAATGGTGTTTATATATGCTTCACCTGCATACTAGTGCCTTATTCTTTATGACACTGACACTTCACTCAAGTTATCTTGTAATCGGTATTTAGCACGTTATACAGCGGACAGATGTCGCAATATGTTCACGTACAGATTACCAATGGTAATTGAAATGTGATACAGTGTGATTCTGTAAGAGAATGTCTGTTCATTAGGGGGTT
>NC_056740.1:100521560-100576560 GCF_019279795.1 Protopterus annectens
TGTGTATCACACATCTTAATGTTCATATGTTTGTGGGACTGTGTTCTGCAGTATGGCCTGTCAGGGTGTATTGTGGATGTGAATGTATGTTCTTTGGTTTCCTTTCTGATTCACCCACTGCTCCCTCGTACACCTCCAGTTCACCTATTGTACATCAGACCCAGTCTCCCCTTGGCAAATTATTACAATACCAGTCACCCCCCCGCCATATTCCACACACACCATCCATCCCTTCTCTGGTTGATGGCCCATGGCACAGACAACAGAACACATTGCGTACTCTACATATCTCTGGTACCAATATGGTTGTGAGGACAACTCTAGCATATTTGATCTTCCACATGCTGTACTTCACATGCATAGGTACACGCAAATACTTATCTTTCATGACATGGTAGGTAGACCCGGGTAATACCCATTCATCTTTGGGCCATCCAGACAAGGATGACTTGGACCGCAAATGGGCAGATATTGAGCGAATGCTCTGACCATTGGTAGGGTTGCCACCTTTTCAATTGGCCAAAGTGGGACATTTTCAGGACACACATCAGATTTTACAGGCCAACACATACCCACGGTCAGTACAAAGGATAGAAATTTACTTTTATGCCTAAATGGAAGCTTGTTCTTGTAGCAGTTTAGTTGCTTATTCTGTTTCTTGTAACATTTAGGTATTTTAGATACAGAAATAACTACTTTATGGAACTATTGCATAAAATATGGGACATAATTATGTCCTACAATCGCAGGACATTTGCCATTTTTAATATTTTTGGTAAAGACACAACTGCCCAGAGAGGGACTGTCCCTCACAGAGTGGGACAGGTGGTAACCCTAACCATTGGGCTAGGCTTAGCAAAGGGCAGTAGCATGCAAACACGCTACGTTTCTCTTCCACTTGGTATAACAATCAACACTACAATAGAATACGGACACAGGGTTTTAAATGTCATTTGTTTGAGGGACGGGGGCTCAATATTCAGCTACATGCCTTTGTGTTTACTTTTTATTTTGGTGTTCGCAAAACTGTCTTGTATGCTTTGCATGCATTTCAGTATCCACGGACACTGACAGGAGTGATTAGTATTAGAGGCAAGCTGTACTAGTCAGCATTTTCAGTTGCGCGTCTGCAGCCAACATGTTCACACCTCCGTGCAGCGCTTAGACATGCCCCCTGCACTCGCGCATGTTTCCTATGCACGTGGACGTTGCGGCAGTGAGCTTTCGTTAATATGCATATGGTGCTGCTGCGCCATCTCTACGCCGCACGGTCGGCTCAAGGCCTTGCTCCGAGCTTCATGAATCCCGGGGAGTGTCTGCGTTTTGCTTTATTTCTAATAGTATTGATGCTGCTGCTGAAGCTGCTGCTGTGTAGTAACTTAGTATAACAAACCCATTCCGAGCAGCATATGAAATGCTTCTGTAGTCTTTCTCATAATTGAATTGCATTGCCAAATCAACCTTTCAATGGAAATAACTCCTTGGAACTGAAAAAATATCTTATGCCATTTTAGCACTGGCTGTGGTTTTAGTGGCCTGAAAATGTCTTAATTCATTGTTGAATGCTGTCTGATGACTCAAAACTTAATTAAATGTTTAATTTCTTAGTATGTAAGGTTGCAGTTACTTCTAGTCTGGCTTTTGGATTTATCCAATTCACCGTGCATGCATGAATCCACAAAGTCAGATTTGTCACTTCAGTATGTGCTCTTTGACATATTTGACTCACTTTTGTAAAGTTCTCTACCTTCTCATGTCTCCTTCTGATCTGTTGGTTTAAGTCTCATAATGCTCATCTGGCTTTTTTAAAGTTATTTTTAGATTTGTTTCCCCATATGCTTGCAAAATGTTTCTTCTTTTCACAAAATGCATGCCCTACGTCTTGATGGACTGTGCATCTCAACTGTACAGATTTTCACAGAATGTCCAGATTTTTGTTTCATACTTTGGTCTGTTTTTCATAAAATTATGGTTTTCTGATAAATCACTAAAGACTGAAATTAGAAAATAATGACAGACATTTGAGTTTCAGACGTCATACCCTTCAGAAATTTCATGACAATGCAGAACCTGTTATTCTATCAACTTTCTAAGTTTGTAAGAGATATATTAAAAAAAACATCCATATTTTTGGGCCTTTGCCCCACTTTTATTTATGGCTTTGTCCTGATTTCTTGTTCTAAGAGGCTGAGAGATATGACTGTGATCTTTGTCTAAATGAGCATGTTTTCCTGCTTTTTTGCATTAGTGTGTCATGTGAAAGGTTCCCTTCTGGTGTGCCCACACTGTCACTTTATATATCATTGACTATCTTTGTTTTTTGTTTTTCTGACTTTAATTTTCATTGCCTATCCCAGATACGACTAGTAACCTTGCATAGTTTGCTATGATTTGAAGTTATTATTTCTGTCTCAAGGATTGCTTTTTGTTTGACATTTTCTGCCAATTCTATATACATTTGTTTTAAGATCAGCAGCTAAAGCACAGAAATTATGTTTCCCAATGCCTTTTAGTCTTGTGTAGTTACATATCTACCGATTCTCAGCTTTCCTGAATTGCATATTTGAATTTGTTTATGCTCAGTTGTACATTTTTTTCCTTCAGGTGGAAATAACATTGTAAGTATTTCCTATACTTCATTATAGGTATCACTTGTTTGACATTATCATACATTCTGTATATTCTCTCACATGCTGTGTGAAATATTGGTACTTTCTGGATTGTTTAGTTTGTAATGTTCAGAGCAGTTATGTAATTGTTAAACCCTGGCAAACACATCTGCCATTGTGGCCGTATATAACCTGGCTGTGTCATTTTCTGGAAGGGTCTGTACTTGAAGTACCATTTCTAATACTTTTTTTTCAAACGACTGTATATTGTAACGTCTCTTGACTTTGGTTGTTTTGTAGTTACATTTATGTGCTTTTAAAATTATTTTTGAAAGGTAAGTTTGATTTCTTAGTAATGTACTCAGTTTAGTTGCACAATGTTTTTCTCCATGCTCATATTTCATCTTATTGATGCTATCTTTCTGGACTGGCTTAAACAGTAATAATAATAAATGTTCATATCAGACATCGCTCTACAACTTATCTATCTAATTATTTTTCACTTCTTATATGGCTTTGATCTTTATAGCCATTTTCTTTATGTTTTTAATCCCTATCACCACTTTCTTTAAGCTTTCACAAATGATGGTGTAATTTGGGTTGTCAGGTAAGATATCTTTGAGGTCATATCTCATAGTCTGATTTGGTTCAGGTGCAGACACACCCTGTCATTAACTAGGTACAGACAGCATAAAGATGTGACAAAAGTAAAGTACAGACCTCCTCTTGTCAGTCTGATTGCCACTAAACTGTATGTAAATGAAAGTTGATATATACTTTAAAACAGCATGCTTTAAATTATGAAAATTATACAGATAATCTGAGCGTCTGATATCATGTTTCTCTTGCATTTCTTCAGGTGGTAAAATCTGATAATTTTAAAGGCAGAGAACTCTCAGGTGTTCTTATCTCAAATATTTTACCTCTTAGCCTATAAGACTGGAGCATTGAGGGATATGGATGTACTTGGTTGTGCAAATTAATTTTCTACACCTGGAGTGTGTAATAACTGCATTACTTTAACATGGGGCAGCTAACACCCAGGGCAGTAGGAATAGTTCGGTGAAATAGTGCTCCCAAATGCAGCATTGTTGTTGGACCAGCAATCCATGGATGAGTCAGTGACATCTTAATTCCTTCAGAATCTCTAACCTGACAGCTATGGTTTGTTCTGTGAGCACACTTCAGTATATAGTTTCCAACACATCACTCCTGCATAAGAAGAGTAGAAGACCATTTGTTTAACTGCTCACAGTTAATTCTAACGTTCACAATTTAAAAGTGTTGTAAATAATATAATGCTGACTCTGAAGGCAGAAAGCAAATACAGTATGCAATGTATTATATAAAGCCAATCATAAATATGAATAATGGTCATGTGCATTGTTGCCATGGAAAAGAGGAAAGATTTTGTCACTATTAGTGTACAGCCTTCACTGCTGCAAATGTTGATTTAAATATATATGAAATAACATGAATAATAATAACCTCATTGTATAGCCAGAGGCAATGCCAGATTGAAAGAAAAACAATTGTTTTAATGCCAGGTTGAATGAAGAGAAATGCATTATTTGTTCTCCTTGTTTTTCCTCTTCCTCCCATATTTATCTGCAGTATGCTTCTCATGGTAGAAATGAAATACTGTGTTTATCCAAATGTCAAAAGACTGATAATGTCTATGAAATGTGTTGAGTCCTCGGACATGATGGCACCTTTTGTTAATGTAACAACTACACCGGTGGAATACAATTGCTGCAAAGATTTATGGGGATTCAAGATTTGAGGAAAACAGATGTTGATATGTTTCCACAAGCCTTGGTTGGCACTATGATATGAGTAAAAGAACTGATTTTACAACCTGTCCTCCTGTTATAAGGATGATGATGCTGGAGACATTTGGAGGCTAGGGATGTACCTTTTACATAACTGCATATACTGAAAAGATAAGTTAAAGTTGATGTTCTCTGCATTGTCTGTGTGAAACCATCTATGATTACAAGCTAGTTATTCAAGGTCAGTATTTTTGTAGTAAGCTAGATGGGGAGCTTCGATAACCGGAACTTAGTTTTTGTTTTTGTATGTATCATATCTATGTTTATAAACATAGATTTAATTTTTAAGTTGCCTTAGGTATGCCAACATAAGTATATTTTATTCTGTATCTGCATTATTTTCTTTATTATTTAAATATTGTTCATTTATTCACATTTAAGCTATCGTGCCTGCTATTTATTTATTTTAAGTGCATCTATGTAGAGTTATTTTTTATCTAAGAAGATGACCATTGGTTAGCATACTGTATGGCACGATCCTATGAGATTGCTTTGGTTGGCTACCAGTAAAAGAGATATTAATTGGAGTAGTTCATATTTAGCCTCATCTCACAGCAACCAGTAACTGGAAGTCTCAGTTTTCTTCCAGAGTTGTTGCAGTACTACTAGGTCAGGAAGATGGCTGTAGGAAATTGAAGAATGTTGTTAACCTTCCGTGGAAGTGTGTGTGTGTGTGTGTGTGTGTGTGTGTGTGTGTGTGTGTGTGTGTGTGTGTGTGTGTGTGTGTGTGTGTGTGTGTGTGTGCGTGCCCGCACACGTGCACATTTCTGTGTAAAATAATACTTTGTGTGAGACAGTTACTGTAGATAAAAAGAAACTGGAAGACATTGTTTCACTGAAAGATTTGTGAAACAGGAGCATGATACTGCTGGACAGAGGCATGTCTCTGTAAGTGACCAATCTGGGTATCAGTTTTGGGTGTGGAGATACTTGATCATATCCATGATAGTCATGCATTTTTCCTTTATGGTTTCTGAGAGCTAAGTTATACTGTGAGGATTAATTATTTTAAACAGACTTATTTGCACTTTCTTGCTATTTCTTCAGCCTTTTGGGATAGTGGTGCCACACCTTTTTTGCATTTGATGGAAATAGTGCCATTTGTCCTCCACATTCATTACCATATGTGTGATGTTGGTTTCTTTGAATTGTAAAAAAATGTATCTGCATCAGTTCCCACTCCTTTTGCTTCTATGTTTTTCTGTAACACATTCAGCATAAAAACGGTATGTTCTGTAACCATTGCTGAAGTCTCCTGTTCTTGTATAGGTTCATAGGTTGTTATTAGTCTAATGACCAATAGGGCCCTTACAAGCCTAGCCATGCATCCCAAACCATTTAAGTCCTGAAATCCATAGATATGTATATGGGGGGGGGGGGCAAGTTCGCAGGGAGACAACTAAGGATTTGTAGTGGGGGGATGTTAGTTAAGATAATACTTTTCTTATTGATAGCCTCTGGCCATAAGGGACATGGGAGCTGGACCAGGGGTATATTTATGATTTCCAATGCAATTATCAAGGCATCCTTTGAATAGGGTCAGGGATGCACTTTACTTTAAAACAAACAAAAAAACAATGACCAAGAAATGGGACAAAAAGCTAAAACAGAGCAATAAATAAAAAGCAAGTTCAATCCCAACAAGGCAGAAAATAAAAATTCAAATTTTAAATAAAAAATAAAATTTAATAACACAAGGTAAGCACTTTCATGGTTGCTAACCACTTCATCAGACAACAGCTTAGTGGCACAATACAGTTTAAAAAGTAATACTGACCAATGAAAAAAGCAACGTGTGCTTCTTCTTCTTTCGGCTGCTCCCGATAAGGGGTGCCACAGCAGATCAAATGTTTCCATTTCTTCCTGTCCTCTGCATCTTGCTCTGTCACACCAACCACCTGCATGTCCTCTCTCACCACATCCACAAACCTTATCTTAGGCCTTCCTCTTTTCCTGTTACCTGGCAGTTTCAACCTTAGCATCTTTTTCCCAATATACTCTGCATCACTCCTCAGCACATGTCCAAACCAACGTAATCTTGCCTCTCTGGCTTTGTCTCCAAACCTTCCAACCTGGGCTGACCATCTAATGTACTTATTCCTAACCCTGTCCATCCTCGTCGCACCCAGTGCAAATCTTAACATCTTCAACTCTGCCACATCAAGCTCTGACTCCTGCCTTTTTGTCAATGCCACTGTCTGCAGCCCATATAACATAGCTGGTCTCACTACTCTCTTGTAGACCTTCCCTTTCACTCTTACTGGTACTTGTCTGTCACAAATCACTCCTGACACTCTTCTCCACCCATTCCATCCCACCTGTACTCTCTTCTTCACCTCTCTTCCACACTCACCATTACTATGAACTGTTGATCCCAAGTACTTAAACTCATTCACCTTTGCCACCTCTACTCCCTGCATCCTCACCATTCCTCTATCCTCCCTCTCATTCACACACATATATTCTGTCTTAGCCCTGCTGACCTTTATTCCTCTTCTCTCTAGAGCATATTTCCACCTCTCCAGGGTCTCCTCCACCTGTTCCCTACTCCCACTACAGATCACAATGTCATATGCAAACATCACAGTCCACGGGGCCTTCTGTCTGATCTCGTCTGTCAACCTGTCCATCACCATTGCAAATAAGAAAGGGCTCAGAGCTGATCCTTGATGTAATCCCACCTCCACTTTAAACACATCCGTCACTCCCACCGCAGACCTCACCGCTGTCACACTACCCTCGTACATATCCTGTACCACTCTTACATACTTCTCTGGCACTCCCGACTTCCTCATACAATACAACTCTTCTCTAGGCACCCTGTCACATGCTTTCTCTAAATCCACAAAGACACAATGCAACTCCTTCTGACCTTCTCTGTACTTCTCCATCAACACTCTCAGAGCAAACATCACATCTGTAGAGCTCTTCCTTGGCATGAAACCATACTGCTGATCATTAATCATCACCACCCATCTTAACCTAGCTTCCACTACTCTTTCCCATAACATTTTTATTTTATTTATTTTATTTTACATTTGTTGACCGGGATAGTCCGACTGGATGCATGTCCATTTTCAGTGGAGGCCTGGGGAGAAAAGCTCCAAGGGTAAGCAGATACAGCATTACGTAATACCAGCATTACATTTTACAAACAGACTATTTACAGAGATTACATAAGTAAGCAAATTAAACAAGTTCCACAGGTTACAGTTAATCCTGAGCACAAGTCAGGATTAAATTAAATTACACAGTAAACTGGTTAACAGATTTTTACACATTCTAGAGAGAGTTAGCCAGCCGTGATACACTGACATAGTCAGTTAAGTGACAAATGTTGTTTGAGTCTAGTTTTAAATTGACCTAAGGTGGAAAGTAAGGTAATATCAGCTGGAAGAGAGTTCCAGGATCTACTTACAGAGTTTGCAAAGAGAGAATCACCGGCTGTGTTATTAATTTTGCTAGTCTGAATTAGTGGTTTGTTAGAGGATCGAAGCAGTCTAGGATTGTTATAGGGGATGATAATATTTTTAAGTGCAGGAGTATTGTCTGGATTGTAGAGGATTTTATAGGTCATAATCAGTTGGTTATACTGGATTAAGTTGGGTAGTTCAAGCCACCCAAGCTGATTTAGATTGATGCAATGATGTGTCCTAAAAGGCAGCCCAGTGGCAAACCTGGCAATGTGGTTGTAGCAAATTGAGAGTTTGTTAAGGACAGTCTTGTTTAAATTCAAGAGTAGAGGGGATGCATACAGAAGGGTTGAAAGAAGGTGAGAGCGAGCTATGGCAATTTTAGCTGGAGGGGTTAGAAAGACTTTTATTCTGTAAAGTGACCCTAGTTTTTTATTGATGGTTTTGATAGTTTGGTTAACATGTAGGTCAAATTAAAAATTATTGTCTATGATGACACCTAATAGTTTTGTAGATGGGTCAGGGGAGATTATTGTGCCATGATTTGATTTTATGGTAAAGGTGAAAGCAGTAGACCTACGTGTTGGTGAAAATAACAGCATTTTAGTTTTTTTGGGATTTAGGATCAGACGATGTTCAGAAAGCCAGTTTTCTATTGTATTAAAGGTGGTCTGGGCAGCTGACCATAACCCTACTGGAGATGTGGCTGAGCAAATCAGAGTAGAGTCATCAGCATATTGGATACAGCTGACTTTTGGGATGACAGTATAAAGGTCGTTAATGAAGATGGAGAACAGCAAGGGCCCTAGTATAGAGCCTTGTGGTACTCCAAGGGTGTTAGGTAGAAGGTTAGAGAGTTTGTTCTGCCAGGGGACAGCCTGCTGTCGACCATTCAGGTAGGATTGAAACCACTGGATGGCTCCAGTATCTAGACAGAATGTTTGCAGGGTGTGGATTAAAAGTTATCGAATGCCTTGGAAAGATCCAAAAAGAGGGCTGAGGATATATAATTATTGTTGCAATTATGGTTTATGTTGTTAGTAAAGGCTAGGAGGGCTGAAGTAGTGCTGTGATGAGGACAGAAGCCATGCTGAGTGTCTGCCATAAGGCGATTTTGGATTAGGTGGTGCATGAGTTGTCTATGAATACATTTTTCCATAATCTTTGCAAGTGGAGAGAGTATAGCTATTGGCCTATAATTGGAGAATTCAGTAGAGCTACCTCCTTTGCGAAGTGGGATTACATAGGATATTTTCCAGATGGTGGGAATTTTAGCTTCTACTATGGTTCGATTGATTAGTATTGAGATGGGGTAAGCAATAGCATCAGCTGATTTTTGTAGGTACTCGGCAGGGAGTTGATCAGCAGAAAGTGTAGTGGGTTTTAATTTTTTGATCAAGGTACGAATAAGTGAAGTGGTGACTGATTGGAAGCTGAACGCGAGCAGGTTTCTAGGAGTGCTACTTTCAGGACCGGGGGAGCTAGGAGGTAGTTGGCTAGCTAGGGCTTGAATTGTCTCAGTAAAGAATTGATTAAAACTATTCAGGGGTTTTATCAATAGTAGCAGCAGGGATTGGGGTTGAAGTTTGTCCAGGATGTAGTAGATTATTTAAACCTGCCCAAAACTTCTGAGGGTTATTTTGATTTACTGTCTGTAAATTACAGTAGTATTGTTTTTTGTCTTGTAAAATTGATTTTTTGGTTTTGTTCCTGGATTGCCTGTATTTAATGTGATCTTGAGGGTCTTTAGAAGAACGCCATAAAGCCCATGCTTTGTTTCTAAGGGTAATTTTGAGTTTAGACTCTATAGAAAGCCATGGTGCAGTTTTTGCCTTGGTTCTCTTTGAACGAACAGGTGCATGCAAATCAAGGATGTCAAGGAATTTGTTGTTAAAGTATGCTACTGCTTCCTCTAAGGGGAGGTGTTTTAGAATAGACCAGTTACATGAGTTTAGTTCTTGTTGGAATTTGGCAGGGTCAAAGTTTTTATTGTTTCTAACATTTCTGAGTAAGCGTTGTTGGGAATTAATGGTTTTGTGCTTAATTACATATGTGAGAAGGTGAAACTTCATGCTGTGACTGATCAGTTTAATCCCTCTGTAGTTACTACAGCTCTGCACATCACCCTTATTCTTAAAAATCGATACCAAAACACTTTTTCTCCATTCCTCAGGCATCCTCTCACTTTCCAAGATTTCATTAAACAATCTAGTTAAAAACTCCACTGCCATTTCACCTAAACACCTTCATGCTTCCACAGGTATGTCATCTGGACCAACAGCCTTTCTGTTCTTCATCCTCTTCATAGCTATCCTTGCTTCCTCCTTGCTAATCCACTGCACTTCATGATTCACTAAACGCACATCATCCAACCTTCTCTCCCTCTCATTCTCTTCATTCATCAAACCCTCAAAGTATTCTTTCCATCTGCTCAACACACTCTCCTCACTTATGAGTACGTTTCCCTCATTATCCTTTATCACCCTTACCTGCTGCACATCTTTACTAGCTCGGTCCCTTTGTCTAGCCAATCGGTACAAGTCCTTTTCTTTCTCCTTAGTGTCCAACCTTTTATACAACTCTTCATACGCCTTGTCCTTAGCCTTCGCCACCTCTCTCTTTGCCATGCACCTCATCTCCTTATACTCTTGTCTACTTTCCTCATCTCTTTGACAACACCACTTCTTCTTCGCCAGCCTCTTTCTCTGTATACTCTCCTGTACTTCTTCATTCCACCACCAGGTCTCCTTGTCCTCCTTCCTCTTTCCAGATGTCACACCAAGCACCTTTCTAGCCATCTCTCTTACTAGCTCTGCTGTATTTACCCAGCTATTCGGCAACTCTTCACTGCTACCCAATGCCTGTCTGAACTCTTCCCTGAACTTCACCTCACAATTACCCTTTTTCAATTTCCACCATTTGATCCTTGCTTCTGCCCTCACACTCCTCCTCCTCTTCTTGATCACCAATGTCATCCTACAAACCACCATCCTATGCTGCCTAACTACACTTCCCCCTGCCACCACTTTACAGTCTCCAATCTCCTTCGGACTGGCCCTTTTACATAAGATATAATCCACCTGTGTGCATCTTCCTCCACTCCTGTTTGTCACCATATGCCCCTCCCTCTTGTTAAAATACGTATTCATCACAGCCATGTCCATCCTTTTCGCAAAATCCACTACCATTTGACCTTCTGCATTCCTTTGCTTGACACCGTACCTACCCATCACTTCTTCATCCCCTCTATTCCCTTCACCAACATGCCCATTGAAATCTGCTCCAATCACAAGTCTCTCACCCTTGGGTACAGTCATCACCACTTCATCAAACTCACTCCAAAATTTTTCTTTCTTATCCATCACACACCCAACTTGTGGAGCATATGTACTAACAACATTCATCATTACACCATCAATTTCCAGCTTCATAAGCATCACTTTATTCAACACTCTTTTCACCTCCAAAACACTCTTAGCATACTGTTCCTTCAGGATAATGCCTATGCCATTTCTCCTCCCATCCACACCATGATAAAACAATTTGAAACCACCTCTGATACACCTAGCCTTGCTCCCCTTCCATCTGGTCTCTTGCACACACAATATACCAACCTTCCTTCGGTCCATCATATCAGCTAGCTCTCTCCCTATATCAGTCATTCTTCCAACATTCAAAGTTCTGACCCTCACTATCACAGTCCTAGCCTTTACCTGCCTTCAGGCATGCCTTCCCCCTCTTCTCCTCTTTCGGCCAACAGTAGCCCAATTTCTGCCAGCACCCTGTTGGCCAACAGTACTGGTGGCGGTTATTGTTAACCCGGGCCTCGACCAATACCGTATGTATTTCTGTACTGTTTTCTGCATGTATGATTTTGCAAAATTTTACTCTGGATACCCTTCCTGACGCAACCCTCCCCATTTATCTGGGCTTTTGACCGGCCCAAAGAAATGCACTGGCTTGTGCATCTCCATTGTCCTAAATAGAATAATATAGAATGCGTCTAGTACTACAGCATAAAAAGGAAACTCAACAGAACAAGTGTAGGATGTAAATAACTAGGTGCACTATATATATGTGTGTGTGTGCTTGTATATTATTCTAAGTGTGTTGCATGTGATGTCTACTATATTGGGAAAACAAAATGTCCTTTTAGGAACAGAGTTTTAGAACATTTACGCGATATTAAGAATTGTAAGAGTACTAGTGCTTTGGCTAAACATGTCATTGAAGCAGGAGAGTGCCACAATTTTAAGTTTTTTGTCTTGGAAATAGTATTGGAAGGGAGTAGGGATGGTGATTTTAAATGTAAGACAGAAGCCTGTGAACAAAGGTGGCTCTTGTTCTTTAATTCTGACACTTACCCTGGTATCAATGATATGGTTTCTTTGGAACCTTTTATGAAACAGAGACTTTTAAAACATTAATAGCACATTAGCACTTTAAATGCTATAATTGTTTTTATTAATTAAGTTGCTTTTTTCATTGGCCAGTATTACTTTTTAAACTGTATTGTGTCATTATGCTGTTGTCTGATGAAGTGGTTATCAACCGTGAAAGCGCTTACCTCGTGTTATTAAATTTTATTTTTTATTTAAAATTTGCGTTTTTATTTTCTGCTTTGTTGGGACTGAACTTGCTTTTTATTTATGAACTTTATTTTACATGGATGGAGAGCCTCTTCCATAGAGTGGAGATCCTTTGGGGCAAATATCTGTCTCCCCAACACTTTCTAATTATGCCACAAGTGAGGTTCAGACTCATGGATCTATTATTTCTGGTGTTGTTTGCTTTGTACATGTGCAACAGATTCATCAGGAATGGGTCTGAGAAAGTCCTGTAAGCCATGCAAAGATCCCTTCTCAGCAGTGTGTAGGAGACTGAATACAGAGACAGACCCTTTAGGCAATCACTGTAGGACAGATTATACATGCCCTGAATTCTCCTAGTGATAAACCTTTGTGGCCATTCCGATTGTTGCAAGTGTCTGGTTAGGTACATGCCTAAGAGGACACTATATTCAATGATAGGCCTGATAAGGGCCAAGTAGAGTGGAACTGTAAATTCCTTGGATCCGGATTCCATGCCCTTACCTACAAGTTGGACAACACAGAATATTTTCTTACTGTCTAAGCTACATGTTTGCTCAAAAGCCAGATTGTTTTCTACATAAGTTCCCAGATCCCTTACTGCTGGATCAACTCTTAGGGGTGTTTTATCAATGGAGTAATAAACATGGGTTGACAGTTTCACAAAGAGCATTATAATACATTTTTTGGCATTGAGTTTTAGACTATTGCTTTGGCACCAGTCATTTGTCTGTGTTAAACCCCTCTTACAAAATGTTGGTGTCTTGCTGGAAATCTATAATAGCTCCCAGTTTATAGTCATCTATGGACTTGATGAGCCAGAAACCTTGAATGTTAGTCTCGACTTCTGAAAAGTAGATGCAAAAAGGACGTGGAGCCTTGGGGTACTCTGCTGGTGACTGATTGCTTGGTGGAGATGGTCTCACTGATCCCGACTTCTTGAGTCCTGTCTATGAGCCAGCCAATCAAGCAATTATGTATAGAGCTTGTCAACAATTTCTGAGTGTGATATTGTATCACCCGTCTTTGCTTGGATAACATATGCAGTCTGCAGTGTTTTACCCTTGTCCATTGCCTTGGTGAGCCTGGTTATGTAGGCATGACTCTCCCTTAACAAAGCCAAATTGGGATGGAGCTAGTGTCTGTAGGTTTCCAATGTCCTTATTTAGTATTTCCATGTTAATTTGTTCCATGGCTTTGTATATTAGGCTTGTTAGACTGATGGGTTGCAGTTTCCTGTGTCAGTTGATGGTCCACCTTTGTAGAGGGGAATGATTGCTGTGGTTTTCCATTCATTTGGAATGTAGCCTGTTTCAAAGCTATAGCTGAAGAGTGTTGCATGTGTTCCCGATAGGTTTATATTATTCAGGAAGTAACCGGCAATGTTGATGGAACTCATGGAAGCTGTGTTCTTGGCTTTAGCGAGTGCTGCCAGAACTTAGTTGGGGTAGCATGTTGGACACGATTTCACCTGGTGAAGCTGGGGGGAGTGGGGGTTAGGTTTGACAAAATTCCCTTTAACGATGACAGTCAAAACCTGTACCTTGTGTCTGTGAGGTAAATAGCTTAATCATTATGCCAACCTCCAGTTCTATTGCCCACCACTTAGAAGAATGTTATTTATAAGACAGTACCATACCACCTGGAGCACTTTACCTAACAAAAGAAAAAAAAAAATATATATATATATATATATATATATATATATATATATATATATATATATATATATATATATATATATATATATATATATATATAGGGTCTATATCAAAATTCCAAAGAAGTAAAACGCCGAACGTTAACAATGTCAAACCCACAACATCGAATGGTGAAAATAGTGAAGCCCCGGAACATCAAAATCTTATCTAGGGCAAGTGGCTTTGCTATTTCCTCCACTGTGGTGCGAGAGTTACGGACCTTAGGGTTAGGGTGCGGGATAAGGTAAGTGGATAGTTAGTAATACATGTATGGTGTAGTGTATGGGTGGGTTTTGACAACTGTATGTGTATGTATTAATTGCTTTGTTTGTGTATAGGTTCGTACAGTATGTGTGCGATAGTTATGGACCTTAGGGTTAGAGTGCAGGTTAAGGTAAGTGGATAGTTAGTAATGTATGTGTGGTTTAGTGTGGGGCTGGGTTTTGTTAACCATATATGTGTGGGTTATTTATTTTGGTGTGCTTGTGTTGTCTGTATGTTTCTCGGAACAGCGATTTTTTCCCTGAGGAAAACATTTGCTATTCTGAGCGCTCGATGTTTTCATTATTCGAAATTCCAAGTTCGAACATATGGTGTTCAACATTTTGGAATTTCGAATATATGATATAGACCCAGATATATATATATATATATATATATATATATATATATATATATATATATATATATATATATATGTGTGTGTGTGTGTGTGTGTGTGTGTGTGTGCGTGTGTGTGTGTGTGTGTGTGTGTGTGTGTGTGTGTGTGTGTGCAAACTATCAAGAAACTGCTCAGTTTTTGAAAATATTTGAAAGCTCACCTGGCTACTAGGTATAAGTGCAACTGTATACAATTACAACACTGAAAACCTATTTACTTTTAACTTCTTGTGTAAAGGTAACAAACTTGTCTTGCTTAAACATTACCTTCTGTTTTTTTTCCTTCTTATCAGTTAGTGTCAACAACTTGCCACCAATGGAAAAAAAAACAGTTCTAAGCCTCAGTAATATATTTCTGTTTGATTATATTTACTTTTTAAATATATAAGTTTTATCATTATATCTTTTTACCATTATTAAAGTTCTCTTTTTTTATGCCATTCTAAGACGCATATAAATGTGTCCTTATATTACACTGTCACATAGCAAGCAGCCTCCTAAAATTCTGATTCCATTAACAAGCACTTAAACTAATCTTTGTTTTAGCAGGGTCAATTAACACCCACTCAAGTGGATCATTGAACTGTGTAACTGGACCGCAGGCATGCCTTTTTCAGTAAGATCAGAACATCCTGTTTTTGTTTATTTACTTATTTACTCTCTGTGTGAATGTATTATTTTAATTTGTTTTGCAGAATAAGCCACTTACAGTGAGTTATGTATGTCCAGCAGAGAACAGTTTTTATACATCAGGCAATAATTTTAGATACTGTCAATACACTTAGAACAGTTCAATGGTATTTTTTATCTAAAGAAAAGAGAACAGTACCAACAGTTAAAATTGTTTATATAATCACAAATAATATGATTAGATCAAGGACACACATTTAAATGCTTATTCATTCTTAATAATAAAATCAAAATTTTTATAACTGTATTTTCAAAGAAAATTACCACAGTATCTGCATATATATATATATATATATATATATATATATATATTTACATTTTGAAATGAAATGATCCACAGTCATGTTCATCTATGTGGCACATTTATAGCAATATCAAGCAGGTAGAAATTCCCCTAAAATGACCAAGAATTTATAAATAAAGAATGCCTGCACAACAGTTTCAGCAACTTAGTTATGTAGAGATCAGTGACCATAATATAATAATAAGTAATAACAACCACACTCCTTTACTCATTGTTCAATTGCAAAACCACCTTTGGTTACCAGTTCAAAGTAGAGAAATAATGGCTCTCAGCATGATGACTTTCAAAGCAATTATTCTAATAAACTGACGACCACTAAAGTCCATCCCAATATACAAGAACCAATTTATAGTTTAAGAGGGAGTCAGAAAGATGGCATTACATTAGTAAGACCTAGATTCAAAGCTGCCATCGGTGAAAAAGCCTTCTACAAACTTAGCCCTTGTGTCTGTAAAGCTGGATTTAAAATGAGCATACTGATTGATTTGTCCAATCAGCATGCACATTTTTGAAGGTTACTGTCAATTTTTGTATAATAAATATTACCAACCACACTCATCACTGTGACCTATTGAAAAACTGCCACTGGTTACCAATTCAACTATTGGGCAAAAATGTGTCTCAGCATGCTTACTTTCAAAATCATTTATCCTAGGACACTGCCCGCCTCTGAAGTCCACCTTCAATATAAAAGAAGAGTCAGGAAGATGGTATCACCCAAGTAAGATCTAGATTCAAAGCTACCATTGCTGAAAAATCCTTCTACAAACTTTGCCTCACAACATGGAATTATCTTACCACTGAAAGTAGAACTTAGAATACTCTCAAAAGCATTTAAATCAGAACTAAAACAATATTTTCAACAAGAATGAGTTTGCAAATGCTTTTGAAATGCAGAGTAATTGTAACATTATTTCTTATTTTATGTGTTTAATATAAGCATTACACTCCCACATGATGAAGACAAGATAAATATAAAACATTCTGTAAATATTGTAAATGTGTTCATATGGCTTACTATTTCTTGTGCCAGTTCTCCATACAAGCTTATGTAACACAAATGTTGTTTTGTCTGTGTGCATATGAACATCATAAATATGCAATGTATATACTTTATGTCACATATTCTAGGATTCTATTCATGCTTATGTAATATGCATTTTCTTCCATCTTTCTGTATATATGCTTATTATATGTACAGTACCAAGGGATGTATTCTGTGTTATAAACTTTTTTCTAATAATGTTCATAGCTGAAAAGTGTCAGTTGATCAACCCATTTACAACATTACCAGATTGCAAAATAAAAATAAATAAAATGATGTGACTCGCTTAAAATGAGGAATACTTGTGCACATGAGTTAGAGTCAGACAAAATAGAATGCACTAAAATGTTGCTTAAGCAATATCCTAGTTGTTTGCTTCAGAGGATACTGAGTATTGTTCAATATGGCCAAGATAACTATGTATTTGCTCTATGCAGTGGTCATTGGAGATGCAAAATAGTGTAGCTGGTGGTGGCCATTACCTGATATGAGTAATACTTCTTGTCAAACATGATAGCTATCTTACATATACAAAAAACAGCTTTTTTTCCTGAGCAGACAATGAATAATTTTCTTTTTTTTTTTTTTCTGGCTGTCTCACAGATTCTACCTAATCCCTGTACATATCTCATAGCAAAATATATCCATTATTGAGCCTTTAAAATTTATTTATGCATCTAATGAAATAAATATAATTTGATAGAGGAAATTAAAAATTCATGGTGTTGGACTGAATTTTGGGTGCTTCAGGCCAGATGAGACTTTCTCTTAGGAAGACTATGGTTAGTCTCTCCGGAGCTCAACAGTGATTAGCACAATTGTTTTGTGACACCCTGTCACTGTAGCCATTAATTTTTCTATCAGCAAAACTAAACTGATGGAGCAAGCATTCCTTTTTTATGTAAAACAAAAAGCTTGGTATTCAGTGTTCAACAGGAACAGTCAAATATAACAAATTATTTAAAAAAATATTCCTGTCTCATTTCTGTACAAACAAGCACCTCTCTGTAGTTAAAAACCAATACAGATCCACCAATAAAATTCCTTTATTTAAGCAATTACTAGTAATGCTTCTTTGTTAGCTTCTTTGCAGTTTTTCATATAGAACTTTAAGGGAAAAGGTTAAATATACCAGGAAATTCCAGATACTTGGTAATGTTCATTTATTTATTTTTGCTGAGCATGCAAGTCTTGCTAGTCCTGTTGTCTGTTTTCAGGTGCGAGTAGAGGCAGTGTTTAAAAAGTCAGGTGAAATATCAGTACACTATCTTAAGATCATAGGATGTTACTAGGCTAATGGCCCTGGGGCCCTTACAAGCCTAGCCAAGAGTTTATCCCTAAAAAGAAACCTCAGTCAGCACATGTTGCCCCTGTCAATGAAGGACACAGGTGGAACCCCTGGGACAAATTTGTGTTTTCCCATCCACTCATCAAGGTTGTGCTTGAAGAGGGTCAGTAAGCTGCTCTGTTTGAAGTATATGGGAAGTCTATTCCAGAGATGGGGCAGCCTATGGGAGACAAACCTGTCTCTCCAGCAGGTTTTGTTGATGTTGCATATCAGATTCAAGCTTTTTGAGTGGGTAATGCATGAGGAGTTGACTTACAGATATGGAGCATCTCTAGTAGGGCAGAGTCCGAGATTGCCTTGAAAGCGAGACACAGATCACCCCTGAGCAATGTGTATGGATACCAATTAGAGTGATAGTGATTTGAGCCTGTCTCCATAGGACAGGTGTTGGATGACATGAATTCTCCTTGTAAGGTAATTAAGTATTAAGCTTGATTTGCCAGTGCAAATACTTCCTTCTGATTTCCTAAATAACTTCCCTTCCACTATCTTGCTGTATACCCAGGTTATAATCACTAGGACATCTTCAATATCCACCTAAACTGCTATGAATCTCAATCAGGTGGAACCCCAGTTTAACATCTCGTCTAGAGGATAGCACTTCAAGATTGCAGCAGACCCCCAATGTTCTAAATTTCTTATCACCTGGTGTGGCTATAGAACACACAGCTTTCTGAGCTTCACTTCAAACACAAGTATGTAACCTGCTGGGCAGCTGAGACTACTTTAGGGCTGAAGAAGCACCACTTAAGATGAGCAGTAGCAAACTCTGCCAATGCATGGCCCACCTCATATATTATTGATAGTCAAGTGTTTCTACAGCCATCCAGTAATAATGGAAAGTAATACCTTCACTTGCATTGGAGAACTAAACTGATAATTTGATACATAGAAGCACCATAGTGCTTAGTTGTTCCAGATTCTGTAGAAAGTCCCCAATTTTGCCCGTATTTTTTGTCTGTTCATCCTATAAAATGTATAGGCATTCAAACTGTTGAGTATTGCAGTCAGTAAATAATGGCATTTGACTTTCAGACTATAACCATCAAAAAATACAAGCTAATGCAAAACTGTTATTCTAACAACCTTCTAAATATACAGGTCCACTGTTTTATAGATTTGCACGTTCTTAGGAAATGATTAGGCTAATGGCTTAAGAGCACTCAGAAGCCTAACCAGTTTTACCCAGATTTTACTCAATTTTCTATCCCTAGAGAAAGGATAACAAGGGTCGGCAAGTGGGGTTTGACAATTTTTACAGACTGCCTCTCTTCATAAGAGACATCTGGTGACACTCTAGGAGTGAATTTGGGATTTCCCATCCAGTGGTCTAGATTGTGCTTGAGGACTGTCAGGGATGGGCTCTGCTTCACATGAATCGGAAGCCTATTCTGGAGGAGGGGCAATCTCTAGGACACATATCTGTCTGTCCAACATAGTCTATTTGCACTACAGATCAGGCTTAGATCCTTGGAGTGGGCAATCCTTGTGCAGTTAATTTTGAGAATATGCAACATTTCCATCAAGGCTGGATCAGACTGCCTTGTAGGTCAGGCATAGATCACCCCTCAGTACTCGGTAAGAAACTGAATACAGTGATAGGGCTATTAATTGGTTTGCATATGACATGTTAGTATCTGAGGATGATCCAGCTGTTGTAACTGCCTGGTAAGGTACCTTCCATATGGTACATTATTCTTGATTATTGGTCTGATGAGGGCTGAGTACAGTGGTATTATGACATCTTTAGATCTTGATGCCATGTCCTTATTTATAAGCTGATTCACATAGAAGGATTTCTTCACCACCATTGACACATGTTGGTCAAAGTTCAGATAACTATCTGTAAGAGTACCCAGATATCTCACCACTGGATCCACTCTTGGAGGGATGCTATCAGTGTTGTAATTTGCAGGGGTATTTGATTTCCTAGAGAGTATTGTTATGCATTTCTTTGCATTTAGTTTGAGGCCATGACATTGACACCAGTCATTAGTCTGCATCAGTCCTTTCTGTAGTATATTGACATTGTTTGGGAAGTCAGTGATTGCCCCCAGCTTGCAATCATCAGCAAACTCAGTCAGCCAAAGGTCATCTACATTTGCCTTGACATCTGAGAAATATATCCCAAACAGAAGGAGGCCCAGCACTGAGACCTGTGGTACTCCACTGGTGACTAGCCTCTTGCTGGATGTACAGTAGATTTCCCCAGTCTGAAAACATGTGTCCTATCCATGAGCCATTTGGCTATCTATCTGATGATGTAGAGGATTACGCTGAATTTTGTGAGTTTATCTATACCCAAGTGGGGTATTGTGTCAAATGCCTAGACCAAGTCAAAGTAGGTGGTAAACACTGTCTTAACTTCATCCATGGGCAACCTTCTCAAAGAAGTCCACCAGACTGAGCAGGCCAAACTGGATTGGGTCTAAAGTCTGGAGATTTCCTATGATATTTTTAATTATGTCCACGATTATCCTTCCATAGTTTTGCATATGAGGCTTGTCAGATTTATGGGTTGATAGTTTCCTGGGTCTGTTGATGGTTCTCCCTTGTGCAGAAGGATGATTGTTGCTGTCAACTCTGCTGGGACAAAGCCTGTTTGGAGGCTGTAGTTAAATAGAGATCTGCGTGGGCTCACTAGGTCATGTTTCAAGCTATTTGATAGGGACCCTAGGATTCCATCAGGGCTCACTGATGATGTCTTTCTAGCTTTACAGAGTGCAGTGACAACCTATTATTTTGTGATAATAAGCAAAGGAATTGTAGGGGGTATTTCATGGGGAATGAGCAGAGGTGATGGGGGTGAAATTTGAGCTGGATTTATTGGCTAGCAGGTTTGCTATTTCTTCTGGCTGAATATAGGTAGTGCCATCTACAGTCAACTCAACACATTATTGAGTGTTTCCCTTAAGATTTCAGATATAAGTAAACATGTTTTGTAGTTATCCTTTGCTTGGGAAACTGTTTGTGGTTGTGTTTGTTCTACAGTTGATGGTAGGATTTCTCAGAAGTCCAGACAAATGTGGATAGCCTGTGGCTGACCACATTCTCTGATAAGTGTGAACTGCATGCAATCATTGAGTCCTCCAGTGATACTGATGTACTGCGGAAAGGATTAATGCAGACTATTGACTGGTGCCAAAGCTACAAACTGATGCTAAATGCAAAAAATGCATAATTATTCCCATTGGAAAAGCTAACATCCCTGCTAATTACAGATCTATATTAATTCAATGAAAGAAGTATTCTGTAAATACTTCTTCATCGATCACTATCCGCCGAAATTCACTTCAGTGAACCACACCATTTTTCCCACTGTTCAGAAACACTTGGCCATCATCTCAAATTTGTCCTTTTCCCCTCTGCAGTGTGATTAGTGGACCAGAGTTCTGCTGTGGCAACCCCTCACTGGGAAAAGCCGAAAGACATGCAGCGTGATCTTGGAGTTGGTATATATAGTTGGGTGGGTTTGATTTAGTGTGTTGTGTGTTCCGGACAGTTAGTGGGCAAGTGTTTCTGAACATTGGGAAAAACTCTACAGTTTGCTGAAGTGAATTTCGATGGCTGGTGATCGAAGAAGACATATTCATGGAATAATTCTTCTGCTGAATTAATATACACCCAGTAACTACAATATAGACAGCAACCCCCTAAGAGCAGATCCAATGGTATGAGATCTGGGTACTCAGGTTGATGGCAATCTGAACTTTGACCACCACATATTTACAGTAGTGAGGACGTCCTTCTATGTGGCACATCTCATAAGTAAAGGCATGGCATCTAGATCTAAGGAGATTATAATTCCATTGTACTCAGCCCTCATCAGACCAATTATTGAGCACAACGTACCCTTTTGCATGTACCTCACCAGACACCAGCAACAGCTAAAGAGAGACCCCAGAGGTTTCTCACCAAGAAAATATATGTCCTACATGTAAAGATTGAAAGTCCTATCACTGTATTCTGTCTCCTACAGTCTACTAAGGGGTGATCTGTGTCTGGTTTACAGGACAGTCTCTGACCTGGCCCTGATAGAAATGTTACACATTCATAAATCAAATCGCATGAGAGTCACTTGCTCTAGGCTTCTTAACATAGCCTCAGATATGAACACATCATGCTGGAGAAATTGCTACATCTCCCAGAGACTACCCATTCTCTGGAACAAGCTTCCCATTCACATGGAGCAGAGCCCCTCCTTGACCCTCTTCAAGGGCAATCTAGATCAATGGATGGGAAATTTTAAATTCACTCCTGGGGTGGTGCCCATGTCCCTCATGGACAGAGGCAGTAAAGATTAGACTCATACCTCTGCAAACTTCAATCACCTAAGTATTGATAATTGGGGTAATTCAGAATAAATATGGCTAGGCTTGTAAGGCCTCTTGGGATGTTAGCCTAGTAACCATCTATGAACCTATGAACCTATTTTAGTCTTGTGTTTAGCTTTTGAGGAATTTACCAGTTCCCTGATTTGCCTGTTGAAACTAATGAGGGATTTTTTTCTCTGTTGTGCACACTTACACTTGCTTCTTGGCAGGGACTTCTTCCTTCTGTTGTATAATCTATTTATGTGAGGGGTCCTCACTGTAACTATGTTAAAATTATGATTATTCTGGTATCCTATAAAGGGAGATACTACTCACATTATCACTTACCCATCAAGTGCACTGGATTGTGTGGAATGCTCTGCATTTAATAATGCCCAAGACTTTGCATTTTTTGTTTGGCTCATTTACCGCAATTAACAGCTAATTGACATAGTGTTGAGCCACTCTGATAATCTCCCTAAATGCAAAGGGAGCCAATGAGGAGGCATACAATGTCATCAAATTCTTTGCTACCACAGTTTTCTCACCACTACAATAGGGTATTGCAGATTGCTGAAAAGTATTTGCCTTGTAGTTTGGATTATCAGACGTGTTGTCAATCAACAATGAGGAAGATCTGTTTTGATCATCATCGTGGGTAAGGAGAGGTAACCAGATGGACCTTTTGCGACTTTCAATCAGCACCATCAGCTGTGTATTGGGTACAGCCAGGGTAACCGACCTTCTGATCTGACCTGAGCCACAAACCCATTGTGGTCCTGGTCACATTTTTCAAAAGGGCTGTGTGCATACCTCTCAACTGTCCAGATTTCTGCAGAATGTCCAGATTTTTGCCTCATATTTTTGGTCTGTTCCTCATAAAATTCGTGATTTTCTGGCAAATAACTGGGATGATCTGAGGATTGAAGTCACTAAATATTGATATACACTTGTGTTTCAGACTTCATATCCTTCAGAAAATGCATGTTAAGACAAATCCTGTTATTCTAGCAACTTTCTAAGTTTATAAGAGCAATATTTAAAATCTGTCCCTTTTTTGGGGGCCTTTCTCTCCCCATTCTGCCAGGTTTTGTCCAGTTTTTTTGCACTGAGAGTTTGAGAGGTATGGCTTTGTGAGATTTTCTTTTCTAGTTTTCTTGATGAGTTTGAGCAAAGGGGGGATGGTTGTGGTGGTAGTCCTGGGATGCCGAGTAACTACTGCTTTTGTGACTGTCTGCAAATCGCTGTTACTGGATTTCGGGGTGTGGAGTGGACATGATTGACTCTTCATGATTTTTTTTAATTCCTGACCCCAGAATGGTTTGTCAAAGGTTGGAAAAAAAGTTGGTCAGATTATTATTGGAGAAAGCATCATAGTCAGTTTATCGTGAAGTTATGCTCAGTTAAGTTATGTTAAGTTATGTTCTCTGTGCCAAACAATGTGTTTTGCTGAACATTTCTATAGCACTTGTAGAAGTATGGGAAATTAACTGTCTGAAAAGTATTATACAGTGACTAACAGCTCTTTCTCTCTTTTTTTTTTTGCTGCTGGGTGCTAACATGTTTAAAGCATGTTTAAAAACGTGGTGGGCATTGAGACAACAGTAAGATGCTGTGAGTAAACAATAGAAATATCTTCCTTGCTGGGACTAGGGTATACATTTAGATGCAAATATATTAACTGCTTGTGGAATGGGGTTGTGTAGATCTTCTTTTTGATAATGTCTCTAAATATTTAATGTTTTCACTACATTGAAGGGAATGGATACCCATTCCTAAGTTAGGGTAGGAATCTGATTAAGTCCATGAAATTAGCATTACTTTCATCTTTGATATTTGCCAAGACTACTTATTTTTCACATTGTTACTCCTACTATCTGGGTTTCTTTATTCCGGTTACCTCTTGCCTATTCTGATATTTTAATAATTTTATGACTTTTGTTTGCAGGGCCTATAATCATTACTTGTAAATATTTAATTTGGTAGTGAGTGATCCTGTCTGTGCGTGATCAGAATTTCTTTATTTTCAGTAATTCTTTGTGTTTCTAATGTTTCTATAAGTTACTTGCATATTGCTGGACTTTTATTTGGAAAATGAGTATGGAAATGTCTTTGAAGGAAATAAGGAAAAGATATTCCAACAAAAAACCGTATGAGTGTATGTGAATGGAGTAATTTGTATGGCTTATATCATTTGAATCAAGTATGTGTTTTTTATTAAATTTTACAGATGTACAGCATTCAGTTTTGGCAGAAACCCCACTTTAATCAGGCCCATGGAAATGGTACCTGTTTGTTTTGTGCAAAAACAGGGTGTTCTGTCTTGTCACACATTGCTAGGATCTGTGTTCCACACTAGCCTCTAAAGAGGTTGAGACCTATGCATTAACATACCCAGGCAAAGATAATTGTCTTCATAGCTATGTTAATATTCTAAGCAGTCTTGGGATGGTCCTGCATGTTTGTAGAATGGTGGCAGGACTCTTTTTTTTTTTCTTTTTTGGTACCAGAAAGTCAGGCATATTTAGCATCTACAGTGCAACTTTCAGTGATTCAAACTACCAATCATGGCTGTCAGTTAATGAAACTATTATCCAGTCTGCACAAAAATGTGGTGTAATGCATCTTTGAGCTATTCCCCTATTATTGTCTTTGTTATTCACTTTACAGATACTTATGTAACTTGAAGAACATTCATTCAAAATATCAAAATATGATTTGATCTGTACTGTGGCATTTTTCTCTGCTGAAATCAATGGATTTCCTTCCCTTATATATATTGACTAGCAGCAACCCTTCTGATGATGACTTCACATGTTTTTTTTTTTTTTTGCTATACTATTGTAATACAGTGCAGGTGAATTTTAGGATATTCGCATAGTAAAATATTATTTCAAGTTTGAAAATTCAGATGTTCCTTTACATAGTCTTTTTGAGCAGTTCACCTGTCTGGTTAATAAACATCAATAAACAAATAAATACAATTTGTTTGTGAAAATTATGAAATATATATTTCATCACCATTTTTATGATCTGTTACCAGTAGAATCATTTATAATCATAAAAAATGGTGAGTGTGGAAGAGAGGCGAAGAAGAGAGTACAGGCAGGGTGGAGTGGGTGGAGAAGAGTGTCAGGAGTGATTTGTGACAGATGAATACCAGTAAGAGTGAAAGGGAAGGTCTACAAGAGGGTAGTGAGACCAGCTATGTTATACGGGTTGGAGACAGTGGCATTGACAAAAAGGCAGGAGTCAGAGCTTGACGTGGCAGAGTTGAAGATGTTAAGATTTGCACTGGGTGTGACGAGGATGGACAGGATTAGGAATAAGTATATTAGAGGGTCAGCCCAGGTTGGAAGGTTTGGACACAAAGCCAGAGAGGCAAGATTACGTTGGTTTGGACATGTGCTGAGGAGGGATGCAGAGTATATTGGGAAAAAGATGATAAGGATGAAGCTACCAGGTAACAGAAAAAGAGGAAGGCCTAAGATAAGGTTTATGGATGTGGTGAGAGAGGATATGCAGGTGGTTGGTGTGACAGAGTAAGATCCAGAGGACAGGAGGAAATGGAAACAGCTGATCTGCTATGGCGACCCCTAACGGGAGCAGACGAAAGAAGAAGAAGAAGAAAAAATGGTGATGAAATATACATTTCATAATTCTCACAAACACATTTTATTTATTTTTGTTTATTAACCAGACAGGTAAACTTGTCAAAAAGACCCTTTTCAGTCATGGTCGCCTTCAGGCAGACATATAAATGTAATACAGTATTAAGCTGATGTTATTGGAATATAAAAAAATAAATGGGAGAATAATATACATATTTATAACCACTACATCCAGAAATAGTTACAGTAATATTAGAACTAAGTGGATACAGCATACCAAATACACAGTGTCAAAACAAGTAGTGTGATAGATTAACTTAGATTAGTGATAAGAATAAATGGATGTTAACCACTGTAAATGAAGTACATACATTTAGTTTGTTTGTATAAGTAAAGTTTCAGTTGTTTACAAAACTGTGTGGGTTTGTCTACTTTTCCAGTGTCAGCAAGCAGTAAATTCCATGTATCGTTGGCTATTTTTGAACTCTTTTCTTCTCCTATAACAAGACGATAAGGGGGCAGAATAAGTAATTTATTTTGATTTTGGGAGAGGTAAGTATCTGGATTCATGGTTATTCATCAAAGTTCTTTTCTCCAATGAACAAAGCAGTGAAAAAAAATCATTGAAAGTTTAAGCATTTTTTTGCTGGGGCTGGTAAGCCTCCTTGCACCCTCCATGTGTAGGGAGACTCCTCACACCCTATATATATATATATATATATATATATATATATATATATATATATATATATATATATATATATATATACACATACTAACTCCACAGTTACACAGCAGTTAAGAAAGGACAAAGCCATAACTTCACTGAAAGTGACTTGCAGTGATAAAGCCATTGCAGTGTTGCCAATCAGGCAAACAACACTGAACAAGAACACACATACCCAAGCGTTATAGAAGCATGACAAGCATAGCAGGTAGCAAAGTTAACTTTGATGCTGAATAATTAGATGGATCATGACTTCTTCCCCTGTGTAAGTCTTTAGGGCTGTTTTTTTTCTGATATGCTATTGAACTGATCTTTCATCTGCCTAACCTAATCTCAAATACCTTACAGAACTCAAGTGATGAAATAACATTATTTTCTGTGGAGATCTGGACTAATTTTTCTTGTGTTTGTTCTCTGTCTCAGTTTGGTAAAAAGTACTAAAATACTATTTCTATATGGTAGGGTGTTGTTGTTGTTATTCTTTGCTGAAGAAGTGTCTGAAATACTTCCAGGAAGTGCAACTGTAGTACCTTATCTCAGCAATGGTAATTCATGAGTTCTGCTTTGCAATGGCATTATTAAAATAGTTTCAGCAGAGTTCGTGGTATGGGACCAGAAATCACATATTTCTCATATTTCAGTATTAAAATAATGGTACAATGCTGCTGAGTCTCTAACAATTGAGCTAATAAGAGTCTATTTATTCATATTTGTAGAATGGGAAGGTGAGCTGATCCTAAAAGACCATCCCCCATATTCAGCAAGCTCTGCACGGAGTGCAGGAATAGTACAAGAGCTGCTGCATGCAAAATGGCCGACGAACAATCCGGGAATGCTCCTACATTATTCCTGCACAGACACCACTGTTATATGCTAATTACCCCATTTGCTGGTGGAACCCATGCAAATGAGGTGAATTAGCGATCCAGGAAGCAGGCATGTGTCTGCGCAGGAATAGTGGAACCTGCAGAAATGTATTCAGTTACTAACCGAATACATTTCTGCAAATTACAAAACGGAAGCATGACAGCTCCAAAGAAAGCATGTATTCAATGTAGTAGGCATGCATGAGAAATAGTTGCAAAATGATAAAAAATAACTTTTTTTTTGGCCGATTTCACCTGTTTAAGTGTAGAGGAGCAGTGCGTAAATGGGATTGGCCCGAAAATAAGGAAAAAAGTTGGAAATAAGCTTTTAAACCCAAATCAGCATTTTGCCATGATTGTCAGTGGCATGCATAAGACAACAATACCAGGGAATAGTGGTTGCTAAGAGGGAAGGCTCAGTGTGAGTGTGATAACTATGAATTAGCATTCTGTTTTATGCAAATGAGGGGACTGATACTGAATCACAGATTTCCTCTCAGTCTTAGTTTGCACCCGACCATGTAGGTGCAGCAACATCATTGTATAAGTATAAGAGGTAGATGACCTCATAAGGGGGAGTGTCATGCATGCTGTAAGCTTACTGGAGCTCTGTGGCCCGTAGTTTCCCTTAGCTAAGCACAGCTAAGCAAGGGGGTGTGTCTGAGGCTGCCTAACAGTGTTTACATTGCCTAAATGGGTGTGCACGCCGAGCACCGGGTTTTAAACCAAAAAAAAAACAGGAAATAGCAGCTCTGTTCACATCTGAGCACTGGATATGCATGCCGCACCTCGGGGCTTAAACAGGAAGGCAATGGGAAGGGAAAACAGCAGTAGGAAGGCAATCAAGGAGAACTAGCATAGCTGGCAGATGAAATGCATCAGAATGAGCCAATTACACATGGAACAGCCTAGCACACTACTATAAACTATGCAAACACCTTCCAGTCTGGTTTTTCACACAAACTCTACACCACTGGTGTACACAGATGGGGAAATTTTACCTGACAATACTAACAAAATGTTAGGGGCTGCTGTTGCTCTCATACATCAATATGTGGAAGAGGCTGAGGGTGGTGAGGATGTGAATGCTGACAACCAACCCACAGTGAAGAAAAGGAGAAGAGTGTACAGACCCAGGGTAACCTACCAGGGGCTACATGAGCTGGAGATAGTGGAGCGCTATAGGGTGGACAGGAACATTCTACAGCAAATTGTTGAGTTGTGCTGGCCACACCTCACACACAGAACCAACAGGGGGTACCCATCCCAGTGGATACCAAAGTATGTGTAGAGAATCCAGGGTACTCCACCAGTTCCTGGATGCCATGTCAGCACATGCCAGTGAGCACATATATTTCCTCAACACCCATGAGGCGTTGATCAGCAATATGCGTCTCTTCCACCAAATAACAGGATACCCTGAGGTAGTGGGTGCTATAGACTGCATGCACATATCCGGTAAGCAGGGTAGGGTCAACATAAACCGCAAGGGCTTCCCCTCCATCAACTGCCAGGTCATGTACGATACCCAGGGCATTATCTTGAATGTGTGTGCTGGCAGCTGTGGAAGCTATCATGACTCCCACATCTGGCATATGACACAGCTGTACCAGTCATTTGCCAGTGGCAACATCCCATATGGCCACCTAGTGGGGGATGCGGGCTATGCACTGGAGCCGTGGCTGATGACACCCATCAGAAATGCACACACACCCAAACATGAACTCCATAATGAGGCACACGCACAAACCAGAATCATAATAGACCGCGTGTTTGGGATGCTCGAGTCACAGTTCCGCTGCCTGGGCATATCCGGCGGAGTCTTGCAGTACTCTCCAGCTACATGTACACAAATGTTCATTGTATGTGCCATGCTACACAATATGATCCTGCTGAAACAGCTGCAGCAGGAACAGCATGGGGCAAGGCAACACAGCCCCCCACCATTGCCAAGGCCATCACAGGCACAAATGGACTTGGAGGAGGAACAACCTGAGCCTGCCCGTGTAAGCAGAAGGAGATGTGCCTAGTATGCCCAGGCTTTGGCAAAGAGGCAATGCATAGCACATACACTGACACGGTAGGGACCCAGGGAATGACACCTCTCTTTGACTCGCACATACAGTAAGCGGGATGCCACACATGACACTACCTGTGCTTTACTATGTATAGGCAGTATATTATGTGCATCCAGCATAGTCAGCCCTCCAGCACCATCCTCAATACTGGCACAGCCACAAAGTAAGTCACTCTTCCTCTCAATTGCTGAATGGAGTAGTATGTTCTGATAGTTGTATCAATGGTATGGACATGACCATGCAAGGGAATCGGGTGGCTGAATGGGATGGCAGCAGATAGTGGACACCTATATGGGCAGCATGAACTCCATAACAAATATTGGTGTCAACTTACTAGTCAGTACTAGACAAGGTAACAAATCCCACTGCAGTAGATGTGGTGGTCCAAATGTGTGTCCATAGGACACACACTTGCATGTCAGTGAGGCTCACATACCCAACATCAGCCTCAGCCAGCAGGGCAGGTGTAGATGACCATAAAGAAGGGCTGGGCTAAGGCCTCCAATTGATGGCAATGGTGAACAGCCCCCCTCCAGACCTACACAGACAGACTACAACAGGTCTGGAAGTTGTATGTTAGTTCTGAAGGGTAAGATGTCTGAAACTGAAATGTAGGTCAATAAAACCTAAGATCTGTACTCTACTGATATGCCTCCAGTCTGCATGATAGGTCATAATACCAAATGAAATGGAAGCCAAAAGAGTACCTGAAATACCATTACAGTCATAGCAAATGTTTAAAGTCATCAGGTGTGCCCACCCCCCACAATCCTATGTAAAAATGCAGTAACATGTACATGTGGGTTTAATAACAGTGGAGCACAGATTACCTGAGCTGGCCCAATTTACAGGATAGATTGCTGCATGTGTACAATATGCAGGGGTCCGTGTGTTAGGTTGTGGTGTGTTCAATATTGTCTGAAAGTGGTCAGCATGTAGGCATGGAGGGTTGTGTCTTGGTGGCCTATGGCCAGTACTGTTGATAACAGAGCTCTGTTCTGACAACTGTAGTGACAATCACAATGCTTCTTAGCAATACCCATGTCAGCAGTCGTCCAGACTCACTGTCCAGATGTCAATATCTGTCACCATCTGAAAGATGGACATACACATAGTACACAGGTGGAAGTACCCTAGACAAAGTATATAAAATGCAACTGTCAACTGCAAACACCTTTGGAATTGTACATACAGATTAGCAGCACATTAGTTGTCTGTGTAATATGGAATACTGATGTAGTCTGGCCAATCAGTGGCAGACCACAAAAGGCACATTTATGAAGTAATGTGAGACTGCCTATGTCCCCACACAAGGCAGCATAAGGGGAATGTTCCAAGTATATCTGTGAGTCAGCTACAAGAAGCTTCCATATCACACATGCACTCAGCTCACCCCACCATCAGCCACAGGTTTATCACAGGTCATATTTTTGCTGTTGGGAATGAGTACACTATGACCACCACTTCTGTATGGGAATACCCACAGAATTCAGCATGCTGAAGAAGTGTCCCATGCAGGTGTGTCCCTAGCTGTAAGCAGCTCCCTGCCAGCATCCAGACCAATGGATTAATATGGACAGGAATTATTGCCATATTGCCATTAACACCTTGCACAACTATCCTGTCAACCCAGGGGAATCCAGTGTCTCACAGCCTGGAAATGTAGGAGAGACAGAATGCACTGGCCTGCTACAGATGGCCTGCATCACTATCAAATAGTTTACAGTCCTCTGTCAAAGGCATGTACCTCACCCATAGGGCCAATGTATGTTATTTCATGGAGTCCCAACTAACAACATAACACAGTCAACAGAACGCAAATGCAAGGCCATGTTGACAAATCCCAGTAGCATGCCCACCATGTCCTACTGCATGAACTGTGGACCAACCCCTAAATACCGCTGGGATGAAAGGACAACTATAGGGATACTTCTCAGATATCGCTCCATAATGTTAGGAAGAGGATAGAATAACAGAGTGGGGGGGGGTGTAGAAGCATGAACATCATGGAGTGTGTAAAGTCTGAAACTCTGATGTGTGCCCATACTACCCCTGCCTGCAAACTCAGTAATGGTTGGCTACAAATCTGCTCGCAAACCACAATGTGAAGAGGAACTGACCAGATATATGAGCCCTGCTTCTGGGTAACCTGGGTGAGTCTGTACCATTGAGAGGTATGGTCACAGCAGGATATGGCCATTCTGTTATGTCAATATATGTATAAGAAGGGGGTCCTCAGCCACCATAGTACCAAGGTGCTGGACCATTTACACAGACCCATCTGCAAGTGTCTGCAGCTACCCCTGCAGAATGGCATGAGTGTGCAAGAATATGTAGGCTGCAGACCACAATACTGGACACAGCTTCATTCATCATGTATTTCCCAGGAAATAACTGTGAGCAAATAAGTATATCTGTCAGTAGTTGATGACAAAATACATCACAGTGTAAAACAGTGCATATGTCAGAATATCTCTGCTAACACCAACCATGTAACAAAAGCAGCACAGACACAGTTGTTACATTATCCCACTGTCACCCATTGTGACTCCATATTGTCAACCTATCTAGAGATATCCTGCAGAAACAAAAGTTCCAAACAAAAACCTCAGTCACTCACAGCTGTAGGCAATAAAAGTCAAATCCAGTAAAAAATAATGATCCAAAGGCAAAGTAATGTCAACGATTTAATAAAATGTGAGTGCTTTCGCAGTAGACATGACCGCATCATCAGACTTTAAAAATGCATACAATACAGCAAGATGTTTAAATGCTATGGTTAACCAATCACATCTTTAAGCAGCATATTCATTAAGAATTAAAAGTGCAGAAACAGGTTGCTAGCTTTAGGTGCAGAACACCAAATCCTGGACTGGAGTACAACCTACCTGGAATGGATACACACACTCAGTACAGAAGGTCATACTGGGCATGCTCCTACACTAAGAGAAATGAAGCCCATGTCTGACAACACAGTGGACTATACATATCTGTCAGTCGCAGATGTCTGTGCACACAGACCACATTGTACACCATTCATGCTTTGAACACAGATTGGATAGAAGTACTCACACATATCTAAGGCCAACACACTATAATATCTCAAACATACACACACACAGATGTGGGGAAGAGGGAGACAGACAGTGACAGAGAGATTTCCATCATGAGGCCTGTCCCACCCACCACACATCCTATTGGCCAATATCAGATGATGCGCTTATGTCAATCACTGTAGACATTGCTTTTGGTTTCCCTTAGCCCTATAGTGTCCGTGGTGCTTGTGATAACCGTGTAACACAATAGTGCAAATAAGAATTCATTTAGCTTTTGTATACCTAGTCCTGTCAAATGTAAAGCTTTGTGTGACTGAATGTGTGTGTGTGTGTTTTTCCAGAGGAATGGTTTACAGCCTGTTCACACACACCACACTTCCCATTGCCCATGTTAGCACTCCTGCTGATGTCAGTCACCTTGAAATAACCCTTTGGACAAGTGCCAGCCCCCATAAGCTCCATGGCGCTTGTGATAACTGCATAATGCTGTAGTATAGAATACAATTTAGGCAGGAGTTCTAATCCCAGACATGTCAACTGTGAAACTGTGTGTGTTTGTGTGAGAGACGGTGTGTCTATGATGATGCCTGATTTTATGGACATTGACACTTACTACTCTCTCCTTACCCCTCCATCAGCACTGCTGTTGATGTTAGTCACCTTCAAAGATACCTGTGGAGAGCTCTCTGACATATAAGCTCTTTGGTGCTTGCGATAACTGTGTAATAGTATAGTACAGCATGCAAGTTAGGTAGGAGTTTTACTCCCAGACATGGCACCTGTATAACTGTGTGTGTTTGTGTGAGAGAGTGTGTGTGTCTTTGATGACACCTGAATTTATGGACATTGACACTTACTACTCTCCCCTTACCCCTCCTTTAGCACTGCTGCTGTTGTTAGTCACCTTCAAAAATACCTGTGGAGAGTTCTCCAACATGTAAGCTCTGTGGCACTTGTGATAAATATGTAATGCTATTGTGTAGCATACTAGTTAGGTAGGAGTTCTAATCCCAGACATGTCAACTGTGAAACTGTGTGTGTTTGTGTGAGAGAGGGTGTGTGTCTTTGATGATGCCTGATTGTATGGACATTGACACTTACTACTCTCCCCTTACACCACCATTAGCACTGCTGCTGATGTTAGTCACCTTCAAAGATACCTGTGGAGAGCTCTCTGACATATAAGCTCGGTGGTGCTTGTGAAAACTATGTAATACTATAGTATAGCATACAAGTTAGGTAGGTGTTTTAATCCCAGACATGGCACCTGTGAAACTGTGTGTGTTAGTGTGAGAGAGTGTGTGTGTCTTTGATGACAACTAATGTTATGGACATTGACACTTACTGCTCTCCCCTTACCCCTCCTTTAGCATTGCTGCTGATGTTAGTCACCTTCAAAGATACCTTTGGAGAGGTCTCCAACATGTAATCTCTGTGATGCGTTCAATAACTCCGTAACACTATAATAGCAATATATAGTCAGGTAGGGGTTTGAAACTCAGTACTGGTAAGTGTGTGTTTGTGTGTGTGTGTTATCTGTATCCTGTGTGGGTGCTGGTGTGATTGTGTAATGACAAGATCCATTGCAGTGTGGGTTTTGCTACATCATTATATTGAGGGCCTGTATGTCCCAATGTCCACATTACAAGGCCAACAGTTTTCAAACACTGTAGAGGTTGTTGTAGACAATTCACAGCCATAAATGTGTACAGACATGTGCAATTACTATGTGACAGTATGGATTAGTAAACAATATAGGCAACCGTTATAATACCCAGATGCCACTCTCCACACACGGATCACACACAAACACGCTTGACACTTACTCCCTTTCCTTTCTTACTTTCTCTCTGTCTCTCTGTCTCTCTCTCTCTCCCTCTCTGGTGGATGTGGAAAAGTACATCTGTTTTGCATAGGCAGCAGGTTGATTTTTGTAGGTAATGCTCATGATCAGCTGATGGCCTGTGCATAAACTGGAATCACCCACTTGCTAATTGCATGTGGAGCAGCTGTGGTATCATTCCTATGCCAATTGCATGGAAACACACTCCTATAAGTAAGCACTTCATGTGGGGGTTGGCCCTTTTACTTCTCTGTGAGCAGGACTTCATGTGGGTGTCTGGCAAACAGCATCACAGAGGGTAGTTGGAAATACCTCTTACAACATACACTGTGGAGACAGGCCAACAAACAGGAGGGGGGTGTTCCAGACATGGGGACAGAATGTAAGTATTGCTGTTCTACATTTGAAGTAATGTTGGTTTAACAGGGTTTGTATGGATATGGCTGTTCTACAGGATTTAAAGTCTGGCATAACAGTTTTATGTGGTTGAGGAAACTCTCACCTGTAGGGATATCTGCAGACTGGCCAGAGTGTTGAGTCTTAGATGTGGTGTGTTACTCACACATTTCCTATCATTAGAAATGCAGTAGCATACTCTGATGATTGCAGTTAGTACATGGTGACATTTATGTGTGTTACTGACTTCATATTCCTCAGAAGAGATATGTCACAATAAACCCTGTTACATCAGGAATTTTTTCAGTTTATCACAGCAATATGTCAATATTGGCCCTGTGTTTGTGCCTCTGTCCCCAAGTCTGTCACCCTTTGTCCATATGTCATTCAGTAAGAGGTGCATATGTACAGTATGTCATTTACTGACATCATTCCTGATAACAAGCCAGTGATATATCAGACTGCTAGACATGTTATGTATAGTTGGCCTTATATTTGAGGACAAAACCTGGACATTCTGTTGTAGTCTGTACAGTAGTGAGGTCTGTGTACTTATGGTGATAGTTGACAAATTATCAGTATTGTGTAGCAGTATATTGTTAATATGTTACTTGACCTGTGTGCAGGCTGTGGTAGATGTCAGTGTTATTGGTCCTGTTCTATCTGACGTTGCATGCTTCTCCAGTTTCTGGTACCCTATCAGCGTATATGTTTGTAGGGCCAGACTGAGACATGTCCCATACCACAGTCAGGCATCAGACTACACTGTGAATTGGGCCAGTATATGTAGGGTTAGTGTATGAGTGGAAAATATGAGGATGGTTTTGTTAATACAGTCCATATACTCTCTCTCTCTCTCTCTCTCTCTCTATATATATATATATATATATATATATGTGTGTGTGTGTGTGTGTGTGTGTGTGTGTGTGTGTGTGTGTGTGTGTGTGTGTGTGTGTATATATCCATATCCTTGTTATGTGTAAACATGAGTGTTGTATATACCTTCCCAGATGTATCCCACCAGATTTATCTGATATGTATATTTAGATATAAAAACATGACTGATTCAACACTATTTTCACTTACAAGTACTAAACAATTGTAGTAGTCAAAGCATTTGTTCAATACTATTCATTATGTGTACTGAATAATATATTTGAAAAAACAACAGACATATTCACAGCTTAGATGGCTTAGTGGTTAACAGCTGTGACTATAGTCTACAGGGCTGTTTACTTTGTTGCTTGGCAGAACAAGGACTGTTGGATACAGAGTGGTTAAGGCAGTTTTGAGCAGCTTTAAGAAGGTTTGTGCGATGGTAAGCTGTACTAACGTACAGTTAAATGAATAGGTGCTTACATGGTGTAGGCGTCACTTACCAGTGCACAAATGTGCTTAGCATTTACATTTAAGCAATGCTTACACCTGCTGAACATAGCTCAACCCTGGTAACCAGTGATCCCATTCCAGTATGGTAAAATAGCAGGGTAATGACATCTTTAATAAGTATATTTAATTCTATGTACATAACTTGCTTCTATGTGCTGTTATTACAGTAGCAAGGGGTGTGAGTATACTGTATGGGACACCTGAGTATACATGGCTAGTACAACAATCTTTTCTCTTTGTATATGTTTCATACATGGTTAGTATCCCAGGTTATATGCAGTCACACTTGCATTTATTGTATCATTGCATTACTACTTTTAACAGTGCTTTTCCAAGTAAGAGTAGATTGCAGATTGTAGTACTGGAACCATATACCCCTGCATGCAAAGCTGGACTCTGAGTACTGACTATCATGTTCTTGGTGTGTGAGCTGTATGTTATTAAGTATTTCCTATTGGATATTGATCTGATATGTGGATATTAACTGTAGACTACTATGTGTTTAGGACATGTCATTGAGGGCTGTTGTCATATAGTAATGGCATACCTATCAGTGCCAGACGTCTATCTGTCAAAATATTCATCCTAATGCATAACCTGTTGGCCATATAATTTCTGTCTGTCCTCTGTACAGATGTGCAGATATCAGGTATCCATCTTGGCTGCTTACAGGCAATCTATGATTGACTGACACTGACATGTCTGCCCAGCTGTGTTATGAATGCCACAGCTAGGAAGCCCCACCCTGTATGCACAGCATGCCATGGATATCTCAACCAGACTACCACAGTCAACAGAACATGCTTGAGTACAGGTCTCTAACTCAGACACTGGCCATGTTATGCAATATATGTTGCATACATGTCAATTGGAGCACCTCACTGGCCCTCTGCAAAAGAAAACCAGATGATTGGATGTTGAATTTAACTGTCACCCTGGATATTACTCAAGTGGCATTGGTTGATAGATGGCCAGCTGACAAATGTCAGCTGGCATGATACCAGTGTACCCACATGCCCTACTCTTCTCATCTCTCCATGGACATTAGCCTGGTACACACATAGGAACACCTGCACCTATGGACCCCAGTACTGAAAAATGTGTCAGTGTGCATTACTGAGAATAACAGTGTCTGTGTTTTTGCAAACTTGTAGTTGACAATACTCTGAGGGACTTCTCACCCACTACACCCCCATTGTCATACTTAGAAATTGCTGCTGATGCAATTGGTGTTAGATGTATCTTGTTGCACTCTTCACCCTATGGGCTACCTGGAGCTTGCAGAACCAGCATAACACTGTTCTACAAATGGGTAGATAGGCGTGGGTTACTCTCTGAGTTCTGGCAAGTGTATGCATGTGTGTGAGTGTGCATATTTGTAGGAGACAGCATTCAGAGACCACATTCTCCAAATACAATAAACCTTTCCATACATTATAAGGGATAGTGATGTTGCTGACATTAGGAGAGCCATGACAAACCCTCTCCCTACTATCCTTGTGACATGTGTAATAAATGCAAATCCCTGTAGTAGCACTGATTAGATAGACAAGGGGTTGCATTGCAGTCCTGGTCAATGTGTGATTGTGGGTATGTCAGAGCATTACCATGGGTTTCATAGGTTCATAAGTTCATACTAGGCTATCTGCCCTAGGGAATTATAAGCCTAGCCGGAATGTGCTTGGCTTTTGCCACCCATTTTAAATTTATTTTGCTATGCCCTTTTTCGAGGTTAGTATACTGTACCTCTGTCAAATAGTGACACAGAAGTGATACCCGGGGAAAACCTACGATCTCCCATCCACTCATCAAGATTCCTCTTGATGAGAGTCAATGAGGGACTCTGCCTAACCTGGACTGGGATTTTATTCCAGAGTGAAGGGAGCCTCTGGGTTATGAATCTGTCCCTCCAGCATGTCCTATTTATTTCAGTGCTGAGGTTCAAGTCTCTCGAGCGCATAGCTCGATGGGATTTGGATTTTCTGAGGTGCAGCATGTAAATTAATTCCGGGTTGGACATGGCTTTATACGTCAGGCACAGATCACCTCTGAACAGGCGGTATGCCACTGAGTAGAGCTGGAGTTTCTTTAACCAGGCAGCATATGGCATCTGTTTGAGCCCTTTGATCCTCTTGGTGAGGTACTTTTGGGGTCTTTCCAGTTGCTGCAGGTGTCTGGTAAGGTACATCCCAAAAGGGGCATTGTACTCAATTATGGGCCTGATGAGGGATGAGTAAAGAGGCACGATGACCTCCCCTGATCTAGATGTGAATCCCTTCATGATTAGGTAGGCTATATAAAATGTTTTTCTAACCACTTTGGCCATGTGGTTGTCAAATCAGAGATTGCTATCAACTTGGGTCCCCAGTTCTCTAATTACTTCTTCTGTACTTAATGGATTACCACCTATGTGGTAATTTGTGGGCACTTTGTTTTTGCCAAAGGGGATGACTATACACTTTTTGGCATTTAGCTTGAGGCCATGGCTCTGGCACCAGTTGTCTGTTTCTATGAGGCCCTTTTGGAGGATGCTTGTGTCGGCTGGAGAGTCGATTATGGCACCCACTTTGCAGTCATCTGCAAACTTGGTCAGTCACAGTCCTTCTGTGTTGGCCTGTACCTCCGAGAAATATATACCGAACAAGAGAGGTCCCAGAACTGAGCCTTGTGGGACACTACTTGTAACTGGATTGGAGTCTGACATGGCTCCAGCAATTCTAACCATGTGGGTTCTGTCCTTGAGCCAGTTTGCAATCCATCTAGTGACATAGGGGTTTATATTTAAGCTGGTGAGCTTATCTATAATGCTCGAGTTGGGTATTGTATCGAAGGCTTTTGCGAGGTCCAGGTAGGCTGTGTGGACCACCTTCCCCTCATCAATTACCTTGGCGACTGTTTCAAAGAAATCAACCAGGTTTAAGAGGCAGGATCTGCCCTTAACAAAGCCGAACTGGGTAGGATCCAGTGTTTGTAGGTCCCCAATATCTTTATTTATGAGGTCCATGATGATCCTTTCCATAGCTTTGCAGACCAAGTTAGTCAGGCTTATGGGGTGATAGTTTCCAGGATCTGTTGAGGCACCACCTTTATGGAGAGGGACCACTGTTGCTGTACGCCACTCTTTGGGCACATATCCTGTAGTAAGGCTAAGATTGAACAGTAGCTTTATGTTTAGGTTTAGCTCTTCTTGGAGTTCATGTAGGACGCAGCCCGGGACACCGTCTGGTCCCATTGATGCTGTGTTTTTTGCTTTGGAGAGGGCGGCTCTTACCTGAGCATCTGAGATGTCAGGGAGGCAGCACTCTGCTGCGATAGATATTTGCCCTTTTGGTGGGGAGGGGGGGAGTTTGCGCTGAACCTGTCAGCTAGGATGTTGGCAATGTGTGTGGGTTTGGTGTATTTTTTGTCATTTTGGACTAATTCTGAGCATATCTGGGAATTACCACCCAGGTTCCTAACATAACTAAAGAAAGCCTTGTGATTATCCTTAGTGTCCTGTGCAATTTTTCTCTCGAAGCTGGCCTTAGACAATTTTATGAGTGCCCGTAGTTTTTTGCTAATACTGATCAGTGATGCCTTCCCTTTTTGGGATTTTGCTCTATCATTTATTAGCTTCCTCCTTCTATTGTATAGTTTGTTTATGGCTGGGGTCCACCAGACAGGACATCTGCCTTTGGAAGATTGGGTCTTGGTTTTATTTGGGATCGCATGATCCATGCATTCCTGAAGGTGTTCATAGAATGCATTTATAAAGGATTCTGTGGTCTGGGCCATATTTTCCACAGGCCCAGGGGCTTTGAAGGATTCCACCTTGGTTTTGAGGAGTGTGAAATTTGCTTTAGAGAAGTTTTTCACTGTGGTTTTCTGGGCAGGGGGTGGGGTCTGGATGTGAATATCCAGTGAGATAAGTTTATGGTCTGATCTTACCAGTGAGGGATACACTTCTGGTCTGGAGCATAGAGTCCCCATGTTGGTGATGATCAGGTCCAGTATGTTTTCCCCTCTTGTGGGAGTGGTAACAAGTTGTTCCATAGCATTTGAGTTTATAAATTCTAGGAACCTTTGGGCTAGGGTGTTGGAGCTAGAGTAATGCTCCCAGTCTATGTTTGGGTAGTTGAAGTCGCCCAATATAATGGTGTTTGGAGAGACCTTCATATTTTCCAGTGTTCTCAGGAAGGCCGAGTGGGGTTCCTGGGTTTGGGAGGGTGGTCTGTAGCAGGCTATAAACTGGAAGGCAGTTTTACCCACTGTTAGTTGCACATGGATAGTCTCTGATGCTTCGTGCTTTGCCACCAACCTGGAGGTGTGGGTATCTTTGATGAATATCGATACTCCCCCTCCTTTTGTGGTTCGGTCCAAGTTTTGGGGCCAAAAAGCATGGTATGAGGTATAACCTGTTAGTGCTGGGGTGCTCTCGGGAGCCCTGAACCAGGTTTCTGTTACTGCACAGATATCAATGTTCTCCATGCTAAGGAGAGTTTCGAGTGTGTGCATCTTGAGGTTTAGACTTCTGGCGTTGAGCAGCATTACTCTTAGTTTCTTATCCCTTGTGATACCTATGGAGGTGGGTTTGTCTTTTGAGCCTTGCCTATAAAAGGCACTATGGGGGTAGCAAGAGCCTTTGCCAATATCCGAAAGCCCACGAGTGACAGGTGCAAGCCATCCCTAGTGAAGCATCGTGGCTTGTCGAGCATATCATCCCAAGCTGACAGGCATTGGATCCCCCTTGAATGACACCAGTACTTAAGCCAATTGTTGAAACTGATCATCTTGTCTTCATATTGTGGCATCATTCTTGGTGAGGGTAAGATGCTACTCAAGGTCAGGGTCATACCTGCCTGGGCTACATGCTCAGATAGCTCCTCTATGTCTCTTTTCATGTAGTCCAGGGAGGTACATCTCAGGTCATTCACACCAGCATGGACAATGACTGAGTCATATTTGTACTTGCCTTGGAATGACCTGAGTGCTTGTGTTATGTGGCGGATCCTAGCGCCTGACAGGCTGCTCACCATGACCCTCTCCTTGTTCAGCCTAGTGAGCGGGACGTCAGTGTGCCTGACGATAGAGTCACCTATTACAAGTGTATCAGGTGTGTTGTTTAGTCTTAAGGGCTGTGACTGTTTGGCACACTGGCTTTGTGAGATATGTGTTGCACGTGTTTTGTTTTGGGGTAGCGGTTGCTTGGGTGTCTGCTTTGGATGTCTCTACTGCTTAGTCAGATCTTTATTTAGAGCCTCCGAGTATGTTTTTGTGTGATTATGTGTTTGGTTTGCTGTCGTGGTAGGTCTATGTGAGACTGGAATTGTAGTGAGTGTGGTTTCCTTCTCCTCCTGACTGGTTATGCCAGTACTGAGTTGAGAGAGCTTAGCCTCCAGTTTGGCTATATGGTTGCATCTCTCACGTGTTGGAATTTGTTGGGAGGAGGAGAGGGTTGTCTGTGTACATGAGGCAGTTGTAACATTGCCTCAAGATTCCCAGATTCACCAGCTGGACCGGAGAGGAGATTGACAAGTGACCTTTAGACATGCTAGAATAATACTGGGAATTCCTTTATAATTGAAAACAAGGGCCAGTGGGGAGTGAGGGTGTAGTGCTTTTAATTTTTAGTGCTGACTTATATAATTGCTTTAGTGAGCAAGTGCCAGGTAACTTAAGTGCAATGTGTTACAGGTAACTTAAATGCAAAAACAACAAACAGTAACTTTCTTTCAAGTGAAACAAGGAAATAAGTACAGTAAGCAATGCAGATATCACTAGTGATCCACAGAAGCACTGAGAAGCCACATATTAGGTGGAATTAGCGTTCCAGGGAAATAACAAGCAAACAAACAACAAGCATATAAACAAAGCTAGATTCAGCAGGCCTGGATCTAGTCTATGCTACAGCAAACAAGGTGTACCAATTTCAGTAAGATACAGTTCAAATATTCAGGCACTATAAACCTTTAACCAGAAATTCCCAGCTCAGAAGGGCAGAGTCCAGCCTCTTCTCCCACAAGAGTGCAGACCATGAACCTTCTTAATGTAAAATAACTGGCCTGAAGCCCAAGTGCTTAAACCAGAACTAATACACTTTAAGAATAACAGACACTGGGCACTCAATCAGCAGTTCCCAACTTAGAAGAATGAAAGCTACCTGTCCTGCTACCACAGTGCATGCCACAAACCTTCCTAATGTAAAACAACTGGTCTGAAGCCCAAGTGCTTAATCCAAAAGACTTAGAATGATAGCTACACTTTAATCAAGTTACTACCAAGCAGTAATAAATACAATTGAATACTTTAGAGAATGCCTGGATTAATGCTCAAGTTACACAAACAAAGCTAGATCCAGCAGGCCCGAATCCAGTCTATGCCACAGCAAACAAGGCGCACCAACTTCAGTAAGAAGCAGTTCAGATATGCATGCACTATAAGCCTTTAACCAGAAATTCCCAGCTCAGAAGGGCAGAGTCCAGCCTCTCCTCCCACAAGAGTGCAGACCACGAACCCTCTTAATGTAAAATAACTGGCCTGAAAGGCCGTTCAGTGAGTACAATATTCAATGTGGGGTGTGGGTGCTGGATATATTGTCTTTACACCATGGTGCCCCCATTACATGTCCCAAGGTCCACTGTATGAGGACTGCTGTCACCATCAACGATATCGGTAACTGATTAAGGTCTATATTACATAGTCGAAGTGCCATAACTTCGAATGACATATGTTCGAATACATATGTCCAAAGCTACGGAACTTCCACTAGCAATAAAAAATAAAAAAGAAACAGAAAATAAAATAAAAAGGTATATGCAGGAGGCAAGCCCTCCATGCACCCCCCCCGCTCTTTAAATATACCAACTCTGAGGTAGCGCTACAGTGCAGTAAAGGAAATTTTCCCTTTACTGCACTGTAGCATGACCTCGGAGTTGGTATATTTAAAGAACAGGGTGTGGGGGTGCAGGGGGGCTTTCCCCCCTGCATATACCCTTTTATTTTCTTTTACCTGTTGTTTTTATTTTTTTATTGCTAGTCGAAGTTCCGTAACTTCAGATATATGTGTTCGAACATATGTCAGTCGAAATTACGGCACTTCGACTATGTAATATAGACCCACTGATTACACTATCCAGCCCAATGATGTATGTGTTGTGTGCAAAATCTCTGTAAAAGAATGGACTCACTGACAAGGTAGTTAGCATTGCTAAACCCAGGTCTGTCAAATGTGTCTATAACTGTATGTGTTTGTCAATGTGTATATGACAATATGTCATACTATGTATTGTTCATTAACACCCAGTACATCCCCCATTACCATACTGTACAAGTCCCGGTCAGACCTCTCAACCAATTGGGGACAAATTTCAACAGAATCAGGGACAAGTTAAGAAAAAATCAGGGACAATCAGGGACACTTTTAAAATATCAGTGTTATTAACTTGAAACATTGACAGAATCAGAGCATATGAATTAATACACATTTTCTGAAGTAAAAGAAGTTTATAACTCTTAATTATTGTCATTATTCATTAAGTATAATTCACCACCTTTCCTCCAAAAGTCACTAGTTTTAGGAGGGATTAAGAGTGACAGAGTTAAAATTTGAGTCAAAATCAGGGACGTCTGAAAATCAGGGACAGTTGAGAGGTATGGGCCTGGTGATGTTCTTCACTTAACAGGAAACTCGGGACACACCTCACCCTAAAAGCTCTGTAGTGTGTGCAATTAAAGCCAAACACATTAGTAGCAGTAAGTACCTATGTAGGGGTTCTACTCTCAGTGTTTCCAAGTAAGTGGGTGTGTATGTGAAGGGATCTGTATCAGTTTGCAAAAAATATATGTCCCAGTAAATCATTTGTCCGAGAAATAACTGGCTAAAGGTAACATTTCAAAGCAATCATCTTGTGGAAATACATTCAAGCAAAACTATTAGTGGATGTGTAACTGCCCTCTTCCCCACTGTACAGCTGTATAGTGATACAGGAGTTGGTATATATACATGGGTGTGGTTTTTGTGGCTACAGCCACCCACAATGGGGTTATTGTTGTGGATATCCCCCCGCTTAGGGTGCTGTTATATTGTACAGTTTATGTTAACAGGTTAAGCAGTTGTTAATCATACTATGTGTGGTTCTAAGCCACCCCACACCCTCCAAAGTGGGGGGCTGTGCCACCCACATCAGCACACCTATGTTTACCATATCCAGGACTGCACTACTTTGGGGAAGAGGACATATAGCCTGTCAGTACCATCATCAGTGGCATTAAACTGGCAAACTAATTATTTCCTGATGTGATGTTTTGGCAATTTGGTCTGGGTGGAATTACAAAGGCCAAAACGAGTTCACTACAAAATGAAGTACATCCATGTGAACAGTATTCTCTGTGTATTGCATCAGTACCAAAGCCTCTGTGTGTGTGTGTTATTCACGAACATTTGGTGTGTGCCACCCAGTACACTTACCATTGTCCACTGTAGAAGGGCTGCTGACATCAGCCACCATGCACTCACCTGTATACACCCCTCAGACCTATCAGCCATGTAGCACATGGAGTAACTGTTATACAGACCTGTTACTTGTGTTCGGCTGTACCCAGGATATGACACAGTCAATGTGTCACCACAGTGCCACACCCCTTGTAGGAAAGGACAGCAGACCAATATCCTGCTGACACATAGACACCTAGAATACAAACAGAATACATTATGGAGACCACAATCAGTCATTGTTAATACAACTATAATGGATCATGGCTGGACAGCTACACACCCTGACATGTAAGCATTAATCATTCCAGCTGAAAAGACGTTAAACAGCATTACATTGCTAAACCTTAGGAAATTCACCCTGTGCATCAGAACCATATCAGCATGTCCCTGCATCGATGGTATGGATGACAGGGATGGGGCACAGGTATAATCATATGGACAGGGTAAGCTGTGGATTTAACAGCAAAGATGTGGTAAAAGTGCCCAAAACGTAACTAGTAATCCAGAATTAGGCACCGGAACAAATTCCAACAGTTCAAACCAACAAAGTACTAAAAGACGTTTTAGAGACATTTTAAACTTTAAAATTGATTTTAGTGCACAAAACAAGTTGCTACTAACAATGATACTTATGCTACTGTGCTTTCTGAACTTGATAATTTATTGTACAAATATAAAGCCTGGGAAACTGACAATGCTTATCTTAAACACTGCCTGCATTTAAAAATTGTTCCTAAAGGTTTAAGAGTATGCAAGTATACTAATAATGTAAAAGAAGGTTCTCAGTTTCACCAGGACCTCATTATGGCTTTTGATAGACGTGGGGCAGACATAATGAGAGCCATTAGCAAAAATAATGAGCTAGAAATGGAAACTGTTTTTAATCAGATTGAGAGTGTTAACAACAGTATTGTTAGTGATTTACTGTTCAGTATAGACACTGAAAAGGCAAAGTATTTGATATTTAGACCAGTATTGAGTTAAAATGCAAGAAAATACAGGATAGAAAACTTATGAAAATTGAGAGAGACTCTAATGAATATGCTAGCATGACACATTACCCTAAACCAAAACCCTTTAGGGTCAACAGCAACTTATATGGGGGTGAAAACGATAGAAGATGGGCATATACAGAGAATATTAATCAGGGTAACCAAGAAAATTTAAACTTACAGGACCCCTCAGAATTTCCACCTCTGAGGAGGTCTGAGAGGTTGAGACAGAAGGATCCTGTGAAATACATGTATGGGAACCAAGTACAGAAAAGTTGTGAGCCACAGGAACGAACATATTGGAGATAGATTCTCAAGATGAAATTACACAAGATGGTTGCTTATTTAGCTACAATGGTTTTAACATATTTAACTACACCAGCACTGTCATCACCAAAAGGCATTTTCATTTATTTTCGAAAGGATTCACTTTTATACCCAGGGTAAAAACCAATTTGGTGAATTTATTAGTTGATTTTAAATTATTTATTAAACAAAAAAATCTAGAATTATTTTTTAATGGACAGGAGAAAAAGAATATTCACAATCGACTAGTGAAGAAAAGCGCTTTCAACCCCCCACTGCACCCCAGCTTAGAAATTTTGAACTGATGGTGGAAAAAGAATTAAGGGAAATGTCGAAATATAATAGAGTGACCGCAAATGTAACTACAGAAGAAAAGAATATTCTATATGATTTTAAGGAAAAAAAAAACTTAGAACTATGAAACCAGCCAAGGGTGGAGGGGTTGTTTTAATGGATCATATCAGCTATGAAAGCAAAATGTTTGACTTGCTCAATGATGAAGAGACATACACTAGAGTTTCCTTGAATTAAGTCAACATTGCCTACAAAAAGATTTTATAGACAAGGAGTGGAAAAAATTTGCAGCCTTATCAGATTTAAATTGTATATTTGACAAGTCCCTTAAATGTGTGTACAAAAAAGGCCGAAATATCAAAAATATTTTGGAAGGAGGTTCCCATTATAACAATTTTGGAACTCTCAGTAACAAAAAAGGTACACACAAATGTGGAAGTTGTACCCAATGTAAGTACATACGACTGAGGACGTTATATTTAAAATGTAGAAACAAGTATATAACTACTAGAGGGTATGCAAATTGTAATACCGCAGGTGTGGTATATATTGTTTTGCATGAGGCATGTGACTCCTTCTATGTGGGTAAGACGAAAGGGAGGTTAAAACAAAGATGTATGAACACCTTTATGATTTAAGGAAGAAAAATGATAATAATGCCCTGTACAAACATCTTCAGGCATGTCCAAAAGTAGAGTATCAATTTGTCATGATAGAGGTGGTCCCCATAGACCCCAGGGGTGGGCCATGGGAGACGAGACTTGAATACAGGGAACTATATTGGCAATTAGTCCTGGATGCTTGTAACAATTCAGGACTTAATGATATGGTGTCCTTAAAACCTGTACTCAAGCTCAGGTTGGCAAAATTGTGATATTTTTACATTTTTATGTATATTCATGTTATTTTATCCTGGTTTATTTATTTAAGTGAATTCTTGATTTTATATACATTTCCATGTGTTTTATTATTTGTCAACCAGATGGTGCTAGACTAGTAAGACTGTCACATGCAGTTTAGAATCCACTCTTTCTGCATCTTGGTAACTAATTGAATCACTGATTTCATTGGTCTATTCAAACAGGAAAAGTTATTTAACTAGGTAACTATGATGTTTTTGCCCATCTGATGAAGTTCTATGAGACGAAAACATAAGGGGAAGTGTTTTTATCAGCATTTATGTTATTTGTGGATGTGTGTTCCTTTTGCTGTGTTTGAACATTAAATCACTTGTGTGTTGGAACTGCTGGTCTCCAGTGCCTAATTTTGGTGTGCTGTGGATTTGCCAGAGGCCTAGGCTGTGCCATTTGGTTGATATCATGTGGGTGGGTTAGGGGGTTCTTTATTAAATGGGCTGAGCAGATGTGGTGCGTGTAGGTATGGAGGTGCCCTAGCTCTGTTGGTGAAGTGTGTGTGTATGTATGCACACATATCTGCCATGTGGCTGCCCTATACAGGGGCTTGCTGGACAGCTGCAGACCGTACATGGCAGGGTGTACAATTCACTGTCTCCAGCCACGGACACAGGAAGTGTACCTGCCAGGGGTTATACAGACACTACCAGGCAGAAGCCCAGATATGGTACTCTCCCCGATGATGACAACTGTCCACTGGATCCAGATTCCTGTTGGGACTGGCCAGGACCATGTGCATGTGGCATGCTGTGCTGTGATGTGGACAGCACCCCACCTCCGCAGTGCTGGTGCTGGTACTGCCACTACGGGAGCAGCTGTGAGGTGTTGCACATCCACGTAAACCTCCACCTGTTGGTGTTGCTGACCTACATTTAGGTGGCCACTGCCCTACTCCCACAACATGCTCTACCACAGACAACACACGGTCGAGGATTCCCACCATTTCACCCAACCGTCTATCCAGGACCTCTGCAAAATAATGTTGGGCACCTGCAAGATCACAGATGTTGTCAAGTACAGCAGAATGAGTAGCCCTCTGGAGCCTCAGACTCTGTCTGGTGTAACATTCCATACATGCCTGTGCCTTCATGATGGCCCAAAACATGTGTCTGGTGACACCTGCTGTTGCACTTCTGCCAGGGGCTTGATGGCCAGCAGCCCACCTATGATGAGCACCCCTGTACATCTGCCTTTGTGGTACCTCACCGGTCATCTGGCTATGGCTGCTGTGTAAAGACACACTTGCCATAGGCCCCACACTGTCCTGTCTCATGCCACCACCCACCAACTGTCCCTCATCTATGGCCACTGGTGATGGGGTATGTATGGGCATTGAGACTGTGTGCGGGGATGGGAGTGGATAAAAATGGGATGTCAACCGATGGCACAGCTTCAGCCCCTGACAACCCTGCCTGTGCCTCACCATGCCTATTATCATTGTCAGAGTCTGTATGGACAGTAACATCAGTTTGCCTGCATGAGCGACCCTGACCCACCTTACCATCTGTGAGTGGCAAACAAGAAATGTAATTTAAGACCTGTACATTATGGTTTAACTCTACACACACACACACACACACACACACACACACACACACACACACACACACACACACACACACACTTACAGGTGAGGTGGCACAAAGATATTACACAGACCTCTCATTACCCAACAGTCTACATGCATGACATATGGCACTCAACAGCATGCACTGGAGCCATACTCAATCATTGTTACCAACATTAAACATCTCTGTCATGTATGAGTTGTGTTAGTAGGTGATGCCCCTTCCCCTGGAACAAACTGCACCCATGTACACAATATTGCTGTGCACCTGTTCAGCACACTGGTATGTATTGTGCACCATACCTCAAGAGTGTACACACCATTGCTAAATGTGTATATGTGTGGCAGTTATGTTTGCTCTGTTGCCCACCACCCCTATGTATTTGTCTGACACATACCTGGGATGATATGAGGACTGATGTCAATAGTTAATGCCTGACCTTTGATTTGCAGATCTCATCATCAGCAGTGCATGCATGAGCAATAAAATCTGATTACACTGACAACCTTCAAAGCTTAATGTGGACATGAGGAGTGTATACACCCTTGTTGACATGCCAGCCTCTTCCATGATATGTAATGGGGCCACAATACTGCATATGTTAATATTACACACATCTGATATGTGACATATCATCTGTGCAAGCCAATGCAGTATCAAACAAAAGTGTAAGTCGTGCAGATGATGAATGAGTTGCATACAATATGTGGGTTGCCTAAATGTGCACACCTTAACAAAATGGTTTGTTGCAGCACCTGCTAAGTGAACTACAGCAGTCACTATTCCTGGAAGGGGTATACTAGCATGGCCTATCTTCACTTGCCATTATTTGGTCACTCTGCCCTACAAATGTCCCCCAACTCTGCCAGATTGCAAGGTCAGCTCATGTGCACAGCCCTTGGAGGTCACACAGTGCTTTCACTATTCCTGTGGAGTCAGGGTTATGTCTGGCACAATTCATGATCTTAACTGTGTTCAGATACAGCCATTCTTAGTGAGTTTTGGCTGTATGCTTCAGTTCACGGTTGTGTTTCAGAATGGCACCCCTCCCCATCCTCAGCCTTATTGCAGATGCTTGATAACTATGGGCCACACGAGTGTTATTTTGCAGTGTTCCAAATTCTGAATTCCATGTCTACCAGCCTAGTTCCTGCTAATGAACAGCAAATCTAAAGGTGTACACTGGCACCAGCAAGGTAAAAATGGGGATGGTGGCCCTGAGGTGGAGTGAGGTGTTGCTTGTGTACCACATGTATCTTTATGAATACCATCTATAGGTTTCAGCCTTGGCGTTATCACACCATTACACATTGGAACACATGCCTTTGGGAGACTTGATGTTATGCATATGCTACCTATAGAGAGCCCTGGATGACGTTTCCTGTGGAACAACTCTTCCATCTGATTACCCTCACCCATAGGCCATACTTATGCAGATTACAGATGATTGTTGACACAGGTACTGCACAGGAAGTACTTGATAGACATTCCTGCAAGTCCCTCAGTGTTGCTGCATGTTTCTGGGCAGCCTCCATGACCAGTTTGCAACATATGTTGTCATCTGTTTTGGATGGGGATCTGTTTATTTTCTACATTAATGTTGTCCCATACTTCATACACACATACATGACTGTCTGCACTGTTTGCAATGGTATATGCAATGGTGAGGTAAGGCTACTTTTTCCACTCCTGAGTGCTACCTTTCAGATATGGGATCCATTTAATGGTTTGTAAGATGTGTGCAAGCCATGGCTGCCTCTGTCGCAGGTGAGTGGGCAAATATCATGGACATACTTCTTGGACAGCAGACCATTACTTGGTGTGACATTGAGGCCATGTACTTGATGAAAGTTTTGTACTCAAGAAGAGTGAATTCTGTCAGTACCTCACAAGCTGCATTCACAATATGTTATTTGGAGTGTGTGAACACATATGCTTCCACTGTTTGTTAAGGTATGTATTCCCCATATTTGTTGTCCTACCATAGGATTCCATATTACACATTCATTGCTGTTGTTAGGATCACATTACAGGTTGCAAAAGGTGTGGAATGTGGTATTGTGATTTGCCATTGTTTAGATCAGGAGCAGTTGCCATTGTAATAGTGGTATATGCACTGTTGTAGCCACTGTATAAGGGTAATGTTTCAGACATGTCCCTACTGTAGGCCATTTGTCCCACGATTATGTTCATCTCTGTCCACACATCTTGCACTGACAGGTTGTTAGGTATACTGCAAGACTCTTACATACCCTTCAGATATGCCACCATGGTGACCACTGTGATGCAGTGCAGTTAACAGCAACAATAAGTGAACATGTACAGCATGCATTATGGGTAGGTGTGTTAAATGTGTGCATGGCAAATAGCATGGCCATAACATGGCCGGTGTATTGGCAAACCTGAACAAAACAACTCCATACTCACCAGCTATGGGCTGCTGCCCCAGTTGTATACCAGAGGGCCTAAATAGTTGTGTGAGAGACGTAATGTCAGTAGCCACACCTGTGGCATTGGTACAGCATGGGAGCAGCATATCAGCACATCAACAGTACAAACCCACAATACTAGAGATTATGCACACTTTTTTCATTACTACACTGCAGCAACAGACTATCTCATCTGACATATGCATGTAGATGCCTTACAGATGAAAATGGATAAGCAACAGTGGTCTAGTAATGTTCCCTGGGGCCTTACCTGCATGCTCCTCATCCATTGTGTGGGTGGCACCCACCTCCACAATGCTGTCTTCAGCTTGTTGGCTTGGCTCGTGGGCAGGTGCCCCAAGGCTGGTGAGGAGATCCTCAGCATATGTCAGTGGGGGCTGGATGGCATGACCCCCACCTGTGGCTAGCTGGTCCCTCTAACTGCAGTGGCACGCTGACAGGCATGGTGGATCAGATCCGTGCAGCAATGCCGCACCTGCTCATAATTGCGGTTGTGCAGGCTGACATCATTTACCCTGTGGATGAGCTCATTCCACAGGGCTGTCCTCTCTTGCAGATCCTGGGCACTGCACCCAAAGAGGATGGCATGATGGACTATGAGGAACTGGATTATAGCATCATGTTCCAGGGGTGTATATGCAGGCAGGCATTCCCAGGACATTGTACCTAGAAGACATAAACAGGAAAAAAGGTCAGAGGACCTCATGCAGTTATCCATGTGCACATTAACAGTGGGTATTACTTGCAAATAATCCAGTCTATACCATAACACTGTAAGCTAACATGGATTGTACATCTTGCATTACACTCCTGGCACTGACCTGTCCGGTTCCCCCAATGTTGGACACTTAATGGCATAATCCACTACACACCATTCATTTCTGTGTAGATGGATGACAGTGGCCATCTTCCATGTGGATAGTGTGTGGATGCTGTCATGAGTATGTTTGACTGAAGTGTGTGATGGGACTGTGAGCACATGCCTGTATTCATGTAGGAGGCAAACTGTGATGTTCTCATGCCCCATGGAGACTTGCTGTTGTTACCATCAGTCGGCATTATGTCCATGTTCACCACTGATGTGGGCAGGAGTGTGAGTGATGTGCATATCCCCCTGTACTACTGTTGTGGACAGAGTGCCACTGTTCCCACCTATCCTGTCTGATGAAGGTTGCCTGTATCCATAGCATGTGTGTATGAGGAGTGCTTTACCCCCAGTGCAGGTTGATTTGTTTTACTGGCTTTGAGACTGCGTACATATGTGTAGACATGGTTGCAGTTGGCCTTGGTGGTTGTCATATGTCTGATTTCTAGTCATAGTCAGCCTTACAGGAGGTCAGCTGTGAACCTACATGCTTACTCAGATAGAGTTACACTTGCTTCCAAGTTGTGGTCTGCACCTATGTGTCCCTGTACAGCCACTATAGCAACCTATTATGTGCTTTGTGTCTTGGTGGTGTCTACCAAGGGGGATTACTCTATCGTTGGTGGAGGATGGTTGTACAGGTAAGGTACTGCTGATTCTATATAGCTACAGTGGATATGAAGTGTACACTCCCTTGTTACAATGCATGGTACTTGTGCAATTGGAACATGACCCCACAAACACACATGTCAACACAATTCCCACCTGTGATGTGTCCTATAGCCTGCTCAGTTCAATAGGGAACATAACCTGTCCTGTGGAAACATATAGGTTCATAAGTGTGTACTAGGCTAATGGCCCTGGACCCTTTACAAGCCTAGCCCATGGGATTACCTTAGCATCGTGCCACCCATCCTTAGTTCCCAGTGCCTCTGTTGAGTAAACCCACTTGATTTATCCCTGTGGTGAATTTTCTATTTCCCATCCACTCATCAAGGTTTCTCTTGAAGAGGGACAGTGAGGAGCTCTGCTTGACATGTATGAGAAGACTATTCAATAGCATGGGCAGTCTCTGAGTTATGAACCTGTCCCTCCAGCATATGGGAAGTAATACTCAGTTCAGTAAGCCAGTTGAATGTGTGTGCACACCCTTAAACTGGCATGTTGTGTAAACATCTGCTGAGATGATTACAGCATCCATTTGTCTTGGTTTGTACTCTAACGTCATATCATATCTTCACTTGGCAATGGTTGCTCACCTTCCAAGAAACAGTTTTGTTTCTTTTTAAATATAATTTTACAGGTTATGGGTCACATTTGAGGTGAGAAACATTTTGGCATGACTTCCTGTGGTCTCATTAGCATACAGCACACAGACCCGGCATTCCAACAGGGGTGTGTCCACTTTGATATCCAGTGTATATGGGTGTTGATATAGCTGTTAGTGGTAGGCATGGACAGTGGGTCATACACAGTTGTACACTTCTCTAATTACTATGTGATAAACATGCCTACTGTAGTACCCGTATCAGTGTAATGGCAATGCAACAATCAGTAGCAGTAGACATTTTATTTTGTTGTATGCAGTGGCAGTGATATTACACACATGTGCAACATGCACATCCTATTTTCTGGACTGCTTGTGACCCATGTTAGTACTTTTGTGCCTTTCAGCTGAACATGCAGATGTATACACATGCTCAGGGGATAGCTGGTACACATTTGTGTTCTATGTCATTATGGCACACTGCATTTGCAGTCTTGCAGCTCAATCATATGTTTCAACCTGTTATACCAGGACTTTTGGTCATTGGTCCACCTCACTGGGTGACAAAACAGAGAAGTCAATTTTGAAAACATATCAGTATAGCTGTCATAACACAAGTATATGTGTAAGTGACTACAGATATCTGTCACAACTGTGAACTTTGTCCAGAAGAACACTGTACAGTTGAATGTTGTTAATTCAATATATCACATGCAGTTTAACACACACATCTGCAACAGTGCCTTACTATGCTCATGCCCTATATAGGTATCCTTGATTTACAATATAAACATGTAGAATACTCATATTCACAGGTAACATATGAATATGGGCAACATCCCATTAACTGGCCTAGCAGTGGTACAGACATGACTGTTTGACAGACACTCTAGTGGGTGCCATATGTGAGCTGTCCTTTCCCAGGGTGTGTCAGGCTCCTCAGCTGTGACCCAACCTATCCACCTCTTAGAGTATCACATGTGGACAAAGCCTAACATTAGGGGGGTGTATAGGGATAGATAATAGATATGCCTATTACAGACTTATGAAGTTTGTGCATGATACTTTTCACATTACCGTGACTGTTCTGAAGTTGGTGGGGTCTGAAACTCATGGTCTGTCATGACTTCATTACTTCCACCTTCAGCTATTTGCCAGAGTAATATAGATGTTTGGATGAACAGAACAAACAATATGATGGCTAAATCTTGACATTTTCTGCAGATCTGCATAGTTGACAGGTATGGCACACTGCAGACAGAGCCAGATGCTATGTCCATAGCATTTGTTCAGCAAGACATCATTACAGCAAGTATTGATGGCACATATATATTTTTCATAATCATCTATCTCATTTTTACAGACCAATTACTACATTCAATTACATGCTTACATGTTGCAC